>NC_081209.1:25007959-25196135 GCF_902713425.1 Acipenser ruthenus
TGCGTTTTTAATACTTCCAATACAATACCATGTACAATGGAAAATAAAATCCAACTTACCCCCGGTGTTTGTCGCGCAGTACAAGAAAACAAACAGCTTTATGAAGACCATGTCGATTAAATTCATTGTTAGAACATAGACACAGCAATGGTTTATTGTTTCGCTTTCCACCTCTTTTAAAGGCGCACTCGCCCTCTGTTTATTGCAGCTCCCTCTGTGGCTCTCGCTCGTCTTCAGCGGCGTGACGTCATGCGCAGGCTGGCCCGAACGCGCCCTGCCCCACTCGCGCATATCAAACTCTGCTGACAAATTGTGTCCTAGTCAGTTTAAAGGGTCAGCGACCGTTATTTTTCTTACCAAACCAAGCAAATGAAGTTTAGCAATTGACATTCACCCGATCCTGTGGTGTTTTTTTTTTCAAGTTACTTTCTTCAGTTTCGGTTGTAAGAACTTGTATGTTGTTGACACACCAATGAATCTCATTTTAAAATTATATAACGAGAACGTTATACGGTGTTAATTCACTTTAATAATTGTACGTGGGGTCTGGCTAAAATAGCTCTAAAATAGATACAGTGTATTACAATTTAGTAAATCTCAACTTGAAATGCTCTATGAGCTTTGGTTATCGCAAATATTTGGTTAAGAAACAAACCACACTGGCTAAGAACTCCATCTCCCAGCAGCCTTATAGCTGTGTCACATGATCTCTTGTGTACTGGCTGAGACTCTTCATTCGTTACAGATAAGCCCCAGGTCCACTGCTATTGTAATCCAGGTTTTTGTTATAACCAGAAGCTAGTTATTGTTTAAATCTGCATTTTTTTCACATAGAAGATGACGCCCTGCTCACAGACAGGCTTTAAGGCTTTAAATAGCCCGTTGCTAGCGTGATTGTTCAGTGTAAACCAGACAACAGATCTGCTTTGACTGCACGCGCAAAGAAAATGCTGGAAATGCATGCTTAATTATGTTGCTATTTATGTAAATAAAGCATGTGATTTTTTTTCTGACTATTTTAAAATGGTTACTTGTACCATATTTCAAATTTTCTGGTATTTTATTATTATTTTTTTATTTATTTATTTTTTTACATATTTTTCAGGGAGATCTTTCCCTATGCAATTTACCTCCCCAACAGAACAGTGATAACCTCTGATGCATTTAGGCACAGGAGCAATTTAGTGCTATCACTGGACACTTACTGGTTCTACAAATCACACCACTTATTGTGCATTCTGAAACATTTCTCCAATTCAATACATATCAGTAATAAAGTCATCAGTCCAGATCAAACACAATCAAAGTGTTGGAAAAAAATCGGCAGCATATCGGAGATGTGAAGACACTTTATTACGCGTTATTGGTGTAGTATTTTTAAACATTCGCACCTTAGCAAGTTTAATCACATGTATTAATTTGGATACGCGGTTCTGTAGATATGTGTAACAATGTAATTGTTCCATGTAGACGGATGGCCTGACAGACAGCTTGCGTAACCCTGGATTGTATACAGTTCTGTAGATAACCACTATGCAAGTCCTTACATAAGTACAGAAGTATGTATGTACCAACGTAGTTCCATCTCTATCATATACTGTAGCAGGGGTTAGCAAACCACAGTAGATGTGGCTTCAAGTGACTGCAAACAGGAATTGTGCATCAGAATGCCAACCTGCTGGACTTACAGCATATTCTTAATGCAGAGCAAGGTTTCAATTTTGAGCTGCTCAGATGCCACCTAGGACTGTCCATGCCGTGTTAGCTGTAGGAAATAACAGCCACAGTGCAACGCAAAACATACATCTGCTGAGATACACTTATGACTGCTAAGATAACAATACCTGTATATATTGCTAGGAGCTGGTGTATATCACGTCTATTTTTTTTTCTGTCAGCATAACTGTTCATCCACAGGGGTAAAAAAAAACCATATCTCCTAGTATGAAATTAGCACCTAGTCCTCCATCTGCTCTTAAAAGCATTATAGTTATTTAAATAAATGAATCATCCATAATTGTAAAGCACTCAGCTGTGAGACATAGAAATGCTGTAATAAAAGAAGCTTCTTTTATTATTATTTATTTCTTAGCAGACGCCCTTATCCAGGGCGACTTACAATTGTTACAAGATATCACGTTATTTTTACATACAATTACCCATTTATACAGTTGGGTTTTTACTAGAGCAATCTAGGTAAAGTACCTTGCTCAAGGGTACAGCAGCAGTGTCCCCCCCGGGGATTGAACCCATGACCCTCCGGTCAAGAGTCCAGAGCCCTAACCACTACTCCACACTGCTTTAAACTAAGAATATTTATCAGTGTCTTCACATATAAATTGCTAAAGACTTCCAGTCAAAACATTTGTCAAGGAGTTTTACCAGTTCCTTTTCTACAAAATAAATAAACCAGAATGTTACATCATAATAGCCCATGGGGGTCACTGTGTACAGGTATTTGTTATTTTTTAACCGACGAATTGAACTCCAACTCTTTTTATTTTTCAATGTTGCCTTTCCTTTCTGTGCTGCCTGCTCCCTATAGTGGCTATAGCAAGTTACTGCAGACATAAGCAACCACACTTACCCATTCAGTACTGCTTAGGGTTAAGGATGTATGTCACGACTGCCCTCGTCAATATTAATGTTTGGACTTACTGCTGCAATTATAAAAACACTTCTACAGCCAAGACAATAGTATGCAAATTAACAAAAATAAAGACACTTTTACAACACAAAATCTATAGTTAAACATTGGTATTGTCTTTGTTTATCTCATAGTCTCTGTTGAAATTTACATGGACTACATCTTTTCCTGATTCCTTCCACATGTGTTTTGTATTATTTTCAAAAGGCTTCCAAAGGGATGGGGTGGTTATAATTCCTTGTTATTTATTTTCAAAATGCCTATTAAATGTTATTATTCGGCTAACATGGAAGCTGTGACCAACATAAATGAATAGGGTTATGTGTTTTCTTTCCCTCCTTACTTCCATTTGTATTGCACATTTAAAGTGCTTTATTTTTGCTTTGAAACCACACAGAATACTCGTCATGTATAAATCCAATTGGTGTCTAACCCAATGGTTTGAATGTGGCCAGAGAATTATGAAGGTTAAGACAGAGCTTACAAGTTTAGCATCAAACAAATCTATGTGGTACATAATGTATGAACCATTCTGATAAACTATCTAGGATGTTATCGATAAAATGTATATTGTAGCATTTCTTCTATTACGTTTAACCCTATTATTTGCGTATTATATAGACCGTCACAGCGAGAAACGGAATTAATATACAATCCAATTCTCTATTGATATGGTGTTAAGGTCGTTTTAAATTGTTGTTGTAACGTCCATATGTTGAATAACAATGTTATTACAATTACAACAACAATTCAGAATGACACCATAACAATGTGCTTTGAAACCAAATACATAATATCACCTCTATTGCCTTTATCAAGTTGTATGATAATTGTCAATGTGTTACTAACATAACAACCCCCAACTCCTCAGCAGTGAAGAGCACTACGTGTACTATAAGAGATCATGGTGACCCGTTCGCCTTGGGAAAACTCACACTGAACTAAAAGAATCTATGTTGTCATGGAAACTGAATAAAATGACAATAAAACCCATCAATCCCAAAGCTGCACTCATACAGTCCTACTGCCTTTGATTGTACTGGGTAATTGTATTTGCCATTATATGTATGATATTCGAAATATATGAAAGGTCAGACAGTTCAAGGGAATGAATGAATGCATTGCATTTTATTAGCATGCTAGCTGTTTTAAAAAGAGTACATCCAGTACTGTAAAAGGGATGTAGACAAAAACGATCTTATGAAAAGGCTGCAATTGGATTTCTTTTTCTTCCAACAAAGAATGGCAAGGCTTGTTCAGCAGGTGATGCCCAACATTGAATCATTCTTTTGTATAGATATTTTTATTTGTATTTTTAATGCTCCCACACATTATGTCAGCATGCTTTATTCACTGCCAGAGACGAAAGCTGTTCCTGCTTCTTTCATGCTTTGTTTATCATCTTTTTTTAAAATAAATCCTTCTCTTACACTCGCTCAGACAAGCCATTTTTTATTATTCCAAGTATAACTTGGCACTGCAACAGAACCATACTAACAGCTTAGTGGCTACAGCAAGGTGCCTTTACAGATGGCCTGCCTTCTGCCTGGATGCGAAGACTCAGAGGGAGGCAGGCCGGCTGTCACAGGAAAGCATGACCACAGCCACCATTAAAAATATGTTGTGTCAGAGTGGAACATCTGTACTAATGAACAGAAACCTAGATAGGGAGGTGGTTTTACTACAGTTACATACAATTATAACAAACAGCCGTTTAATTCAAATATCTTTCCGAGGGCCACCAATTTTATAAAAACAACTTTTTTTAAAATAACAACTGGAAAAGCATTATTAGGTGGAAAGACATGGCTGAGATATGTGTTTTAATAGATTACATGCAGAGTTAACAATCACCTTAATATGAAATGGATTCTACACCTTTTTAATATCCCATTATGTGTGTTATGTAAGAGTATATTTGTTTCTGCTTAGATATTTGCCTTGCTTACTAACTATTCCAGCAAAAAAAATTCTATAATAACAAACATATAGTGCTAAGACACTCCAGAAACATACAGGTGCATCGCCATTCCACCTAAATTACAGTTTATGATGTACAGTTTTTTCATCACCAGTAACCCATTTAGCATGGCACAGTCCCTTGAAGATGAATAAATACATGTCACTTTTCAACAAGGCAATGTCTTTCCATCAGGACTGCTTTTGTTATTTAAAGTTCATGAACACTATATCAAATTCGTTTTTAGCTTTTGCTTGTTTTTGCCTTATTATCTTCCAGGATTCTTCAAACATTTCACAAATCTATGACTATCAATACATGTCATAGTTAGGGTACGCTAGGAGGGGAGGTAATACTAAAACATTAAACTTGAATGAGCTTATTATACTTGAATTTAACTGAGCATAAAACAGGGAGTCTGAAAGGAAAACAAAGCAAACAAACAGCTCACACAGTCTTAGAGAACATTTACTGCTTCATTAAATTCAAAAGAGGTTCGCTTTAATATTTTCTGAGATTGTATGTGTACAATAAATCTGTATCTGAAAGTTTAGCACCAGAGTGCCTACTGGTGCTAAATGATCAAACCCCCCCCTAATCAAGCCCCCCCCCCCGCTGTTTGCAACCAGTTTCTGCAGTTAAACTTCCCACACGGCACGAAGCTTCTCTCCTGTGTATGTGGATGAGTGTGGATGGGTCATGTGAGTAGTCCAGACCCAATGAGAAACTATCATAATCTATGATTGCTAAGGAATAAAAATAATGAAAATGTTACAGATGTACTTTAGATTATTATTATTATTATTATTATTATTATTATTATTATTATTATTATTATTATTAAGTAAAGTGATTAGCTTTCTTATCCTTCAAATCTGTAAAACACTGCAGTTTTAAGATAATGCCCCATCATTTTTGTCTTTTCCTGGAAGGTTTATGCCTATTTTCATCACCGGAGTGTGCTAATACTTATATGGTACATGTGAAACAGCATCCGAGTATAAGACTATGCATTTATTTAAGTGTCTATATGGCATGATAGTGAGTACCCCAAGGGTGTCCTTCACAGTGCCATTTAATGTCCCAACCACACTGTTTATAAATTAACCATCTTGAAAATAAATTAACCATACTGCTCATAAATTATAACCATCTTAAAAATAAATTCACCATACTGTTTATCAATTAAAACCAATGAATTATTTCCTGAACGGCACCTCATCATTTTCTATCATTTGTATATTTTTAACTTGGATTATTTTCTTTATTTTGCTTTATAGCCTCACTATCACGGTCTAGAGGCCTGGGACCAAGGGAGTGAGATCAGACCATGGTGTCACCACAGGAAGTGAAAGAGTACCAGGAAGAAGTGGTGTAATAATGGGGCCTTTCAGAAATCTGTATACCACCAATTAAAGCACAAAAAACCCCGAACCAAAAACAACAGAAGAATAAATATAACTTTCATCAAAAATATAACAAAAGAATGACAATGTTGCTAATTGCTAAGCAGTTGCTTCATCAATTCATTTCACTGGCCCTTTAAGAACTCGCGGTCTCTGTGATCTGCGCAGGCTTAGTGCCCTGAGAATTACTTCCTGCTAAAAAGTGGGCTGCTTGCCTTGTATTTTCGGTGTTCCTAATTTGAGCATGATTCCAATGCAAGACAGATATTCAGCTTTTTTTGGTTTTATGAAAAAAAGTATTGGTAAAAGATAACCAATGTCGTTGTAATCACTGTTCCCCAGTTAGGCTTGTTTGTTTGAATTTCTGTTCCTAAAACTGTAGAGAGAGAAAAAAAAAAATTAGATTGTTATATTTTTGTATTCGTGTTATTTCATGTCACCAAAAAAACTAAAAAATAACTTAAAATATATGGTAGCTGGTTTATTTATTCATTTTTAAATCTCTCTGTAAGACGTAATTCATAATTTCTCGTACCTCCCCGATTATTTATTATACTGCCCTTCCTTGACCTGATCTAGAGGCGTCCCTCAACGCGTGACGTCAGATAGGTAGAGATGTCATGGCGTCTGTGGAGTCAGAGCAGAAGCAGCAAACCAGATAAAGATTGAGCGACAGCAGGGATCGACATGGAGAACAATGCTGACCCGCAACAAGACCTCGCAGGGGGGACAGCGTGCTCATCCAGACCCGCGGAATTGAGCGAGAAAAAAGCGATCGGCGGTCTGAAAAACACAACCGAGAGCTGCAAAAACAGTGAAGCTACAACTGCTGTTGCTGTTGATTGTTGTAGTCGTGCCGCAGCGTGTGTGGATAATCAAAAATCTAATAACAATTCTGCAAATTGCTCCTCTTTGCCAGTTAAAGACAGTGTGTGTCAGTCAGGATCCGTGAAAAGTAATGGGATGGGACAGACTCAACCGGGTAGTGGTGATGGTGGTGGTGATGTTGGTGACACGACAAAGTTAGTAAACAAGACGATCGAGACTCCTGCAAAAACGGCAGCGGAGATTATAAATGTCATGAAAGCTGTGGATAATGAGGACTCGACAGGGCAGCAGAAGATTTCTCAAGCGTCTGGAACTTGCCAGGACGAGAAGACACCACCGTCATCAACAAGTTTGAGTAAAGCGGCAGCGTCCAGTGACAGTCTGGCCGAGGAGCCGAGTGGGAGTGACCGGAGCGCCCCAGGTGAATCCCTGAGCATCACCTCTCTGGAGTCCTTTTCGAACCTGAACCAATCCGACAACAGCGAGGGAGCCGATGACAGGGTGCTGGCGCTCGCTCTCCAAACCGATGAATACGACAGCGCAGGGGGCGATGCTAAACTGGCTGCATCCATCAAGGGTCAGTCCATTTACCATATCAAGTGGATAAAATGGAAGGAGGAGAACACGCCGATTATCACCCAGAATGAGAACGGGCCGTGCCCCTTGCTTGCAATCATGAATGTTCTTTTACTGGCGTGGAAGGTAAATAGTGAAGCATGGTTTGAAATAATATAAGCGCCACTGTCAGAAATGTCCAATATACGATAGGGGTCCTTTATTGTGCGTGGTGAAACTTCAAGCGGTCTGTAAATCTAGTCCTCCTGGATTGTTTTTAGTACAGAATCACCAACAAGTACGCTCTGATCTGATCTCCAACGCAAGGGGAGGCAGGGGGGTGAAACTGGCATTGTGATCCCAGTCATTTATAAACGGGCTCTTTAGAAACTGTTATACTCTCTGCAGTCTTGATAAAACAGTAAAGCAGCGGCAGTACATGTTTTTTTTGCAGTTCTTTTAAGCACAACACTTGCATTCTCTCTGCACTTGTCAAGTCTAAAAAGCAACCAACCCAGCTTTGGAATGTGTAAACATACAGTATGTTATGAGCACAACTATTTACAGTGCACCCAGGCCCTCCAATATTTATTTTTTAACAAAAATACTATTACTATAAGCTGGTCCAATGCTTTGCATGCTCATAGGAGGCACACACAGCAATTGGAAGGGATGCTATCAGACAATTTCTGCTAACAAATATCCAAATATTTTTTTCAAAACACTAGTATTTCAATGAACAAAACAACCTTAAAATGTGTACAAAATATTTTCATATCCAAAGCCAGAACAGTATTACACTGGTAATGTCATACTGAAAAAAATAACTTGAGTCTCTTCATTTTGCTGTCTGTGGAGAAGTAAGGTTTTCTATGATGACTCCCTCAGATGCTTCATGAGCCACTCCCTGTATTTCAACATGCTGCACTTTTCACTACCAGCTGTGTTGATGCTTTCCGGCACAACCTACAGTATTGCACACAGCTTTTATATAAAGAATCACCTTGATGAATTCCTGTAAGCTAGAAGTCTGTTGTGGCCATCATAAGCAATATGTATCTCTATCATGACTGCAATTGAAAGGTTGATTTTAGTATTCTCTTTCTACAAAGTGGGGAGAGTATGTCATCAAAAACAGCTCAACAGCTGGAAAATGAGGATGTATTGTTAGTTTCTTGGCTTTTAGTCCAGTACAGGGGTACTTGGTGAAGTACTCAGGGAGTGCAGGATTATTATACATGTTCTGTTCCATTAAGTTTCCAGTAAGGATTTTAAGTGTGATGTGTTTTGGGGTGACTTCATCCCGGGGGCCATATTCAGCAATATACTGTGTTACCGTTTTTTAATTTTAATTTTATTTTTATGAAGCAAACTTTCAGTGACTCAACATTTTTATGTAGGCCTACAGTTTGCATTTAATAAACAGCAATACATGAATCTAGATGGCATCCTCCTTGATATTACCTTTCTCATTCAGTATATACTTAATGTTTGAGCAAATACATTATTTAGGGAAAAAAATGAATAAAACCACTTGCAACACGACCAATAAATTGTATTTTTTTAATTGTCAAAATGATATTATTATTTGTTTATTATTAATAGTAAACACTAAAATAATACCTTTGGTTCTTTTTTAGGTCAAAATGCCGCCTATGATGGAAATGATAACTGCAGAACAGCTGATGGAATATCTAGGTTCGTGCATTTCAGTGCTGAGAGAGAGAGAGAGCGAGAGCGTGTATGAACAGGAAGTGCCGTGGTGTCACTTGTGTAGCATGATGGGATGATAAGTATTCCAAAGTGATATTATTATTAGGGTCCAGATGGAGTCTTATTTAACAGGCGTGGATCTGAAGAATGTTTGCTACGCAGGAAACAAAGCAGACCAATACACATTTCACATCGCTGGTTATCAGACACGTTTCTCATTAATCAGTGATACATATACTTTGAGCAAGACTAATTGTGAATCAGATGTTTAGATGTACTTCTCATGTCTTCCTTCCCCTCTGCACACACTTTGTTGATGAAGTCACAATGAAAGTCAGTTGTGAAGTCTGTTGCCTGGGCACAGAGGACTGTAGAAAGCAATGTTATTTGTATTTTATTTGTTTGTAATTTGCCATGTTGCTTTAAAATCCGTGTAGCTCCATCTGTATACACTCGTGTTTCTTCTTGCTAGCTGCAAAGCGTCCTTGTTTGCTACTTGAGCAAGTTCAAACAAGCAGGCTGATCTCGCTGCCACTAATTACAAGCTGTAATTATGCTCCAGTCCAACGTACTTCAGTTTGTGGGTGCATCCTTTTTGATTTATTATTCAGAAACAGCAATGACAATTGAATAATAAACTATTTCACTGTTAAGAAATATGTAAGAAAAATTAACAGAAGTTTTTTTTTCTCTTACAGTGTTTAAAAATATATATTTTTTAATATTTTAGTTCATTATTTTCATTTTCATCCTGGAAATAACCAACATGAAGTGTAAATATATATATATATATATATATAAATGGCTCATAATTAGAAAAAAAGAAACATTCTTTTTAGTATATTTATAATTCATAAAACTCCTGGTTAGGAGACTTACTATTTGCAGCAAGGAATCTCAGGTTAATGTATATCATCCCCTACCCCCAATTGGACAATTGCCTTTTCTTCTGTTAGTTTGAAGCGAAGCATTGCTTCAGTATTCCGACACACCATAAATATCAAAACAGGAATGATAAAACTGAGTAATTATATCCAGCTGTGTGTCCTACAGTATAGTATTGAAATAGAATATGATTAATCAAATGTGTTCTGAATTCAGTACAGGATATGGTTAAACATTAACATATAGCCTATATAGGTTTCCTCCATAAATGATTGCAAATGTATTGCGCATTACACCAAGTCACTCTCTCCATAATGTATTTTCATGTATCGTATTTCACCAAGAACCAAGTCAATGGGAGATTCTGGATCCTTGTGCCATTAAGAAAATAAACCAATATCTCAAAATCAATCTATTAAAACTTACATTTTCATGTTGCGTTTTCTGCTACGGGACTGAGCTGTGTATTAGCGTAAGGGACATTGACATGCTAATGTGAAAACATTTACAAGTGCAGTAACAGCAGCTGGTCAGTCAGTCCGTCCATCACAAGGTTGGGAAATCCCCACGAATGTCCTGCTGATGAGACTGAAACTGGAGCCCCAAGTGCCTCTCTTCCTCACTCCCAGCTCCGGCATTGTACCAGAATACTCCTCAGCTGACATTGCTTTCCACTTCAGCATGCACATCCCTGACCTTTCCATCAACATTATGAGCTTCTGAGAATCAATTCTCCAAAGTATTAGGATGCAGGCAGGCTTCCATATGTAGAACGCTTTTGTGCAAATGTAAGTGCATGCACCTGTTTTATCAGATTTTCTTTTTTTGTGTTCTCTTTTTGTTTCTCAAAAGGCTTGCTGTGCTTACATGTCAAAAAATATAATCTATGCAAAAATAATAATGCAAGCAATAACAAATAAGACAAGTGTTTTGTGGAATGCAGGGCTCTTAGGATTCAATTCCCATTTCAACAGACTTCACAGCTACTCTGTTTGAGACGCAGCCCGCCATGCTTTCACAAGCTCTGAATCTTGCTCATTAGCAGTTCCTGACAGCTTGAGAAGACCGTTCCAAAGAGTGCTTTTAACAGCTGTGTTTAAAGCCATCTCAAACTGTTCCCATCAGGCAGCTGTTTGTTGTCTATGTTTAAGGACTAAGTCTGTTTTGGATTTGAGGAAATGGAAATGTTTTGTTTTTGTGCATTTCCAGACCCCTAATTTGGTTTTAAATATCTATTTAGTGTACAGCCCTCTGTGCCGTTGGTCTTGTACACAGTGAGTACATACCTCTATTATGATACAATATATAGTGTAAAGAAAGTGTCACAATGAATCATTACCCACCTACACCTCAATCAGTCAGTGAATTGCTTTATTTATTAAACCCAGTTTAGAACAAGTTCTCTTTAACAATGATGAGCTCGCCAAGAAAGCTCAAATTGCTGCACAGACAACATATGATTAACATCCATCATAAAATAATTCAAGCAGTATTGGTGTAACAACATAATATAGTACATACATTAAAACACAACTCCAAAATAATTGAAACAGTACAATCCAGACCTTTCAATTCAGGGTTAACAATTACAAGTAGCATTCACTAGCATGTCCAGCTTATGAATAAATAGGTTAACAGAAACCATCAATTTCAAAATCCCTTGCGTTCCCTTAGGAACTCTTTTTAAATGCTGTATTTGTTAGAATAATAATGATGGAAACAGGAATAGAAAAGGATGGAGAAAATGAAGGATATTAAACAGGTTAGAAAGTCAGTATTCTCCTTTGTGAGAGGAATTTGAGTCGCAGATACACAAGCTTTCCTCACAGTATTCTCCACTGTTTTTGTCTTGTTCTGCAGGAGACTACATTCTTGATGCCAAGCCAAAAGAAATCTCTGAAATTCAGCGCTTGAACTATGAGCAGGTAATGTTCTTCGGTTGACTGTGAGGTGGTGAATGAGGCTGCAACTGGTAGAGAGAGTTTCTATTCATTCACATTGAAACTCTCCCCAAAGGGCTTGCGATGAAGGGTTTGCCAGTGTGTGTGGATTTCACTGGATGATTGTGCTGCTCAGTGCGTAGCGTGCCGTACGTTTCAGACCGATCATGCCTCATGGTGCAGTAGCACTACAGGCATGAGGGTTTAACCTTTTACAGATTTTATAATCACATGGCTTAAATGGAATGAGCCAATTCCACCCCTACATTTTTTGCTGGACTAGTAAGTAAGTAAGTAAGTAGGTATGGTGAATAATATATAATCCGAACAGCAATAGAGAATCATACAGAACACAATAGAGAATTAAACAGCTAAGAAGTTCAGTATTTAGGAAATGGAGGTGATGTAAAGTAACCCTTCACACCGGTTTTCCTAGAAAGACCTCCGGACTGGGAGTGAAGGGCTGTTGCTGTTCTGCAGCAGGAATTGAATACTGTCCAGTCAAAGCTGTTGTAGTGCATTGATTTTTAGGGAGTGGTTAAGAACCGTATTGGCAGTTTTATCTCTGCAATCTGAAGAATGTGGAAGGGTGGGGTATGCCTGCACACTTTGGACCGGATGCGTGTTCATTTCCCATGCAAAATTCCTTCATTTTTACCCCTGACGCCGATACATCTGTGGTCCTGAGGTGATCGGATTCATGCTCACTGCTTTATTTACGGCACGCCAGTTTTGAAAATAAACCAATCAAATCCTTGTGGGCCTGGGCTGCACAAGTCTATGCACAGACCACTCCACGTTTATTTACATATACTTTTAGTGTTACGAAAGGTTTTAGAATTGAAATTCTGTAGGGTCACTTGATGGGTAGTATAGCTGTCACATCAAACTCTGTAGTATTTTTATTTAGTACGCGACTTACTAAATAAACAAGTTTGTCAGTGACCTGTGACCTGTATCCAGCAGCTGTATGTATAAAATGGAAGCAATCCGAAGCAGGAAAAAGTTCATCACCTTAACTTATGAAGTACCACATACAGTTTTCTTTGTAAAAATCAGAACGCAAGCTGTATTTATGTCATTTGATACGTTCTAAATCAATATGCAACCATTCTAAAAGTTTCCAATCTGCTAGAAGTGTAAAATGACAGGCATGTTCACAACATATATTCCCAGCTTCCTATTTTGAGGACAGTCAAGTTAGACGTGCCCGTAATCAGAGCAGTGAAATTTCATACTGGCTATGAAGCTCAACACAAAGAACATGGAGCTTTATCATCACTGTGGGGAGGAAAACACCACAACATTGATCATTTTTAGGCTTCAGTTTCTTTTATATTGAGGCGTCATAAAAGCATCTCAAGGGCTATACTTACAGAATTACAGAGTTACATTTAGACTTTTGTGGTTAACAAAATGAGTTGTCATAACATATAGTTAGAGAGAATTTAAATAACAGGTAGATGCCAGTGAAAAATACTCCAAAAACTGACAAAGTAGCCTGTCCTCAAATGAGGACAGTGGCACTTAATAGGTTACGTATGACAGACCCCGTAAACCACCAGATTGTGATGTACTCAAGAAGTCTTGATAAAGAATGTCCTCAGGAATTTTCCTTACAACTGGACCAGTGGTTCTTGAGATATATTTCAAAGTGTACTGGAAGTACACACAGTGAGCCTCCATGTACCTCCTGATGCTATAAATAACTTGTCCTGAAGAAAACCCTTTGCAAGTTTCATCACAATTGTTGACGCACTTCTCTAGATCCAGTATATTTAAAACTGCGTGACTTATGGCCGTATGCACGCCTCCACTGTATGGATCCCTAGCGGGACAGAATAATGAACTAGCTGCTGTTTTTCAAAATTTTCCTACACCATTTTTTTTTTTGCTTTTGTAAGATTTTGTTTTTGGTCAGACTTGCAGTCTCATTTGAACTGTACATTATTATTACAGCTATATTTGGAAAGAAGGAGGAGGTTTGGGGCACGCTAGCACACTATTGCAGTATATCAAGTTGGCCAGATTTGGGTTTTGAAAATTGTAATTAAAAGCAGGGTGGTGCAGTGGAAGATCACAGATGGGATCCATTCACAGCCTGCAGAATTGCGTTGTCTGTATCCAGGATATCTGGGGTGGGGTGGGGTGTGTTGAGAGGGGGTTAGTAGAAGTAGACATTATTAATGGTCTGATCCTTTTCTTCCAGCAGAGGTGTTTATGAAAGGGGGTTGAAACTAATAAGTTAACTATTACTGGCCCTAAAATTGTCCCTGTAGTCACGTTCCACAAAAGGTGGACTACTCCACTTTCTGTAGGGGTGTTATCTCTCGAATGAGCTAAACTGTCAATGTCACTTTACAGCATTAATAAACATAACCCCCTTAAATTACGTTTGTGGTCTAATCATGTTTGATAAGCAGATACATTGTTAATTCATTTGTAGTTTGATACAGCCGCCAAAATTCACTGTAAATAAAATCCAGAAGATATTACCATTTGGGTTAATTGCTGTTGGATACAATTTATCTCACCTGACTTTAAAAGTGATTCAGATTTAACAGTAATAAAAAGAAGAATGAAAATAATGGGAAATAAATATTCTGTTTACCCTTTCCTTGGTTTAGAAAGATTATCCGTCTGAGAGATGCTATGCTCGTTCATTCTTTAGTACAATGGGAGATGACACTAATTCAGAATATGAATTATGATCAGCTTGCTTTATCAGAATATAATGTAACATGGACTTTATGACCCTGCATTGGCGTAGTTGATGGGCGCGTGTGTGTTTGCTTACCATGTTTATTTGCTTAAGTTCATCATTTTTTCCCCCTAGTGCTGTAAAATGCTCTAAAACAATCAGTGGTTTATCCCTGTGGGTTAGATGCTGTATGTAAAACTACCCTGATAAATGTAAGAACAGGACGTCAAGTGTTTGTTTCTCATGAAGTAGAGACTATTTACTAAACAAACACCGGCAAATTCTATTTTAGTGGAAAACTGACCATGCTGGTGGGAGAACACAGTAGCCAGAGGAGCTCTGAGCTGACCTGCTTCTAGTGTAATGAACAGGTTATGTACCACAGCTTCAAGCCCAGTCAGCTGTGACCTTTAAAACACCGTGTGACAGGGAAAGGCACTTAAAAAGTAAATTAACTGGTCTGCTAAAGGTCCATTCATTTTTTTAAATGACTCTCCAGTTGAGCAGAAATAAGTGTCTATGAATTATACATGTATATTGAAAATCGGGCATACAATGTTTTTACACGAATGCACTCTCCTGCAGCCTTATGTAGCATCACTATGTTGAAAAGGCATCATCGTATTAAGAAAGTCCCTGAAATGAATGCATTGAATACATTGTGGAACTGGAAACAAAATATCAAATCAATACTGGGACCATATGGGCTTGTGTCATCACTGGTAACGACAGAACAAACCCATTATGTGCCTCGTTAATGTTGGTGTTAGCCAAATTTAAAGTCTGGTTTTGGTTAGGAATGATATTATAAAACTCTTCCCCATTGGACCCTGTTAGAAGCAACTACACTTCTAATATCACTGAGTGTGGATCTAAGCATGCTAAATAGTAAAACGGTTCTCTGAGGGCTGTATGTCTGTGTTAGATAGGAGTAGAAGTGGCATAGCTTCATTTAAATATTATATATATTTTATTTGGACAGGTGTTTAAAAGTTAAGTCCTTAGTGATTTGTGCTCATGTGATATTCTCTGACTGGAAATGTTTTTTTTCATGAGGGACAGTTAACCCTTTACTGGTCTAAATAGACTTGGTAGTTTGTGAATACGTTTGTCAGAGCGACTGTTGTTTTCATGACTGTTGACTTTACTTGGGATCAATATGATTCATTTTCAAATCATTTTCTTAAGGTTGTAAGTTTAATAAAATGCCTCTGTGAACTAAGGCAAGGATTCACATTGGTCTTTTAAGAATTGAAGCTGTGCAAGCACAGTACGGCACGTGTCCTGTAAATGAAATGGTAGGCATACACTGTAACTGAAGTTGCATGTACTGTACAGAGATATCTTCCATTGGTTAGACTTAGAGATTGACTTCAGCCACAGCTGGATTTTTTAAAATGTATTTTTAGTGCTGGTCTGGTAGTGTAAATGGCTCTAAAAAAATCCAGCTACTGTGTGGTTAATCCTTGAGGGGTTGATCAGAGAGCAAGAAACAATTTTATAACCAGTTACTAACTCTGATAGTTTCAAGTATTGCTAAATTATTGCTGAGGTTAAGCTCAGACTGACTAGTAGCCAGACCACACAATGACCTGGATGTAAATACCTACAGATTGTAAAATGAGAAACATCACTGGCAGCTGAGTCAGACCATTGCAACACAAACAATCTTGTATCAAGGTATTGCAGTCTGTTCTGGTTTCCTACCTTTCTGATTCCACTTTTCTGAGGGTGCAGTGTAAGATCATTCATACATTTACTTGGTTACCCAGTTTCCAGAAGCTGTCAGTCCGGTGCCTCCCCTCTTGCAGAGCTCGGAGGCAGCGCAGTTAATGTATTAAAGTGACCCTGTAATTACTGAACCCTTGATCTAGCTGCTGTAGATTAGACCTGACGAACTGCACAGCTGTTTATATTGATTTTGCTTTTTCAGATGCTTGCTCTTATGCTTTAAATCATTTAAGCATTTCTTGATTTTTTTTTTTTTTTAAATTTCATCAGCGTTGTTTTTCATGAACCATCCTCTCTGTCTTGACTTCTTGCTACTGATGCTGCCTGAGGCTTTTAATTACATTTCCTTCCCTTGTGAGTGGAAAGCACTATACAGTATAATAACTGAACCAAGAGAAAGCTGCTGCTGTCAAACCAGGGCTGGGTTTCTGAACTAGGGCTGGGTTAGTGTGTAATAATACCAGAAGCACTACGTAGCTACTTGTATCCCACATAGGCTTGCCTTATGAATAGTCCCAGCATTAGTGCTATTATCTTACTAGGGATATGCCGAGAACTCTGATTAAGTGGGTGTCCTTTACGAGTAAGCCTATGTAAAAAAAAAAAAAAAAAAAAAGGTCCTCCGCTTGGAATGCAGGATGCGCCCTATAGCCTGGATGTCGCCGGTTCGAGTCCAGTCTATTCCACTGCCAAATGTGGAATAGGGGGGCAGCGCACAATTGGCCGCGTGCCTGTCTGGTGGTGATTTTACTGATGAGAATTAGTGCTAGAATATTTCTAAAAACAACACCATTAAGACATCCGAATGCAAAGACAGTTTTTGCATTTAACTTCATTAGGCTGTAAGGAGCTGGTCTTTTCCAGCACTAATCTGCCCACACAGACTGCTCGTCTCTTGGAGCTTGTTTGCTTTGTTTTTGTCATTGTAATAGATACAGTTTTTAGAACATAAATTATTTCAGAAGAAATAAAAACACGTGGCCCTTATTTATCAAAGCTTCTCATTCCAGTTCTGTTTTGCGAAAGGAAAACACATTACAGTGATTCAGTGGAATTTGACCTTTAAAAAAACAGAGAGCTGAGGGTTTCATGTCTGCTGTTAGTTCCGTTAATGTATATCGTCAAAACTCAAACCTTTAAAAGATGCTTTTCTACTAAACATTTCAGTAAGATTGCTAATGCTTTCCACATTGTTGGCCTGAACTGAAGTTGTGTTTATATATGAAAAGGTTCAATGGCCACCATCCTTGTGAAAGGAAAGCTCGCTAGTAATGTTCCAGACCTAGTTCTGTGTAGGCTTCTGGTGTGCTCCTTGGCGTCATGTTGTGCTGCTGTTGTGTTTTGTTCGTCCAGAACATGAGTGATGCCATGGCGGTCTTGCACAAGCTGCAGACGGGTCTCGATGTCAACGTGAAGTTCACGGGTGTGCGAGTGTTTGAATATACCCCGGAGTGCATCGTCTTCGATCTGCTGGATATACCCTTGTATCACGGCTGGTTAGTGGACCCACAGGTGAGTAAAAACAGCCCACCTCCAAACAACAAGGAACCTGTATCAAAAGATAGGGGCGCCGAGGGAATCCAGAACAGTAGTGCTAGACAGAGGAGCTGAACCATGTGACCTTCTGCAGAGTGTTTAAGGCCTAGAGAAGGTTCATTTTTTGGCAGTAAAATGTGTAGAAGCCTGCAAAGGTTTCCTGACTAATCGGAGAACCCAGTCGTGGGGCTTGGAAGTCAAGGATCACTGTGTCACAGCTGCTGCAACACCCTGATTGCAAGAACGGTAGTAAGCAAACTGTATCAACCATGAGTCAAGTGCGCAGGAAACTGTGCAGCATGCTGCAGTGAGCATGGTGGTGGTCAGCTGGTAGCTCCTGTAAAAAGGCTGGGTTTGCAGTTTAGGGTGGAGGGGAGATGCACAAGGTAGCGTTCCTATATGACGTGATAAAGGTGAATGGACTCTCTGTTCCTCAGATCAATGACATTGTGAAGGCGGTGGGGAACTGCAGTTATAACCAGCTGGTGGAGAAGATAATCATCAGTAAACAGTCCAATCGCAGCGAGCTGGTTGGGGAAGGTAGGCAGGACTCTGTCTTCACTCTCCATTTCCTTTCTGAGACAATGAACAGTGTCTGTGAACCAGTCTGGCAGCCAAAAACTTGGTGCCTGCACTCCCCTTACAGACACAGACATACAGACAGACACAAACACACACAGACACAAACACACAGACACAGGCAGACACGCACGCACACTCACACAGAAATAGACATAGACACAGACACAGGCAGAGACAAACACAGGCAGACACAAACACACACACACACACAAACAATCTTCCATTGAGGTTCAGTCATATATCAACCTCTGTAGTTTATTTGCCTGGCCTATCCAAGTGTTATATTGTCCACTGTCCAAATCTCATCCTTGACCTCCCACCCAACAGAACTGCTCTGAATAGGCCCCTGAGTGGTGGAAAGGTACTTGACAGCTTTGTGCTTTTGGTCTCTTAGCTTTAAATTGGTTTGGAGCCCTGCAGCATGGAGATCTGCTATCTCACTCTGGTTGGGCTGCGTTTAATTCATTTTTAATTTCATGAACCAAAACCCAGCTCTCAATAGGCAACAGATGGAAACAGCTTTCAAGCAATTGTGAGGGTTAATTAACTGGCTGGTTCACAGTATTACCATGTCATTAAGCTGAAGGTAATGTGCAGTTGAAAAGATGTTAAGTTGCAGGTTCCATTGTCCTGTGGTCAGAAAATTTGTTTCTACATACTGTAGGTCAACGGTACTTCACTGACTGCAATGGAACAAAAAACAGAGTTTTCTTTTAAACCCTGAGTAATTGATCATTATCTCTGATTGCGTTCCTCCATCTGGCTATTCAGTTCATTTTTCCTTGAAGACACAAGCACAGTCTGTTTAGATTTTTATTTTAAATGACTCTGTTTTTTAAGATGAATGATAGAAATGGTTGTGTCAGAATTGTGTTTTTCCCATGAAAAACTTTTGAAAACAAGCTGGTGCTGCTTTATAAAACACAACGGTCTGCATACAGGCTGGAATTTCAGAAACGACTGATAAACTGAATGGAGCTGTACTAATCAAATCTACAAGCTGTTGTTAAATCCAAGGACTGCACAGTCTTCCAGCAGACTTTACTAAGCACACATTCCCTCTGTGACCCACAGGCTACGTGGCGGAACAGTTCCTCAACAGCACAGCCACCCAGCTGACCTACCACGGCCTGTGTGAGCTTACCTCCACTGTCCAGGAGGGGGAGCTCTGCGTCTTCTTCAGAAACAACCACTTCAGTACCATGACCAAATACAAGGTGAGGGCATTGCTGGGAAGAACTACATTGAGACGGGATACTCGTCTTGCCTGTACAGGCCACCTAGTGGATTGAGACTGAATAGCATTGTTGTTGCATCTACATATTTGTGACCAGTTCAGTCTGTTTTCTGGTGGCGTGCTGCCGGCTCGTGGGGCCTCTTTCCTCATCAGCAGGTCTTGTTGAAATGTGAGGCTAGTGCAGCAATTCTCTTTTTTTATATGTTTATTTGAATTCATCTGACATCTATACAGTCAAGTAGCCAGCCACCAAATGCTAATCCAGTCCTTAATTGCCATAGATATAGGCGAACTATGCTGATCCGAGGATTTAATGACATGAGCTATGAGAAAAGGTTAAAATAACGTAATCTCTAGCCTAGAAAAAAGAAGGGAAAGAGGGGACTTGATTGAAGTCTATACAATCATAAATGGTTTAGATAAAGTTAACTCAAGACACAACTTCAAATTTAGCACAGAGCAGAACAAGAGGGCATAAACGGAGGCTGAGTAAAAGCAAGTCTAGAACAGAAGATAAATGCATGGAATAGCCTACCAGATGACATAGTAGAATCTAAAACATAAAAAGACTAGATTCTGTGTTTTTAAATTAGACTCCCCCCAGGGGAGAATGGTGTGCTAACAAGGGAAGAACTTTGATGGACCGAATGGGAATGAGAAAAGGCCAGACTTTATTCTTCTGTTCTTATATAGTATATCCCTGTTCATAAGTTTGTTCAGGTGGTAGTATGAGCACAAATCTGAGACTGCAAACAGTGTGGTAATGAAGTGTGATCCATCACTCACATCACCCATCACTGCTCAATACACACTTTTGCAGGAGGTACAAATGAAACCCATCTGGCGAGCCCAAACTCAACATACAGCTCTGAACTCAGTCCATTGCTTTTCAAATACCATATGAATGACAGAGATATGCCTCCTCATTAAGGCTTGGAGCTTAGAAACAGCCTGTGCAATTCTCAACTTTGCAAGCATACAATTTTGAGCCTGTTCATCTGGAAAGACAAAATGTAGTTATATTAATAATTAATAATAATTGATGGATTAATAAAACTTGTGAAAAGCATTGGGGTGCTGCATTCTGGTTGCCGTGAAGGGAAGATCGTTTTAAATGCATTGCGTCCTGCCAAGAGCATACCATTTATTTTCTGATCTTAGTGTTGATGGCAGCCAGAACGTCCTTGATCATTGCTAGATCTTAAATGAGGAAAAGGGTGCAGCAAGCAGGTCTGTTTAAAAGGCTGATATTTGAGTATTTACATTGGAGTTTCCTCTCTGAAGTACAGAGAAAGATGGCTGGAAATACTCATCAAAACAGGTCAGAAATCATCTCGGTAAACAGCGGCAGATCGATAAGAGACTAGACAGTGGTATGTAACTTTCAGACACCAGGAAAAACAGCGCAATCCCAGATTCACCAAAAAACATTAATGAGACGAGACTTCAGGAATCAATCAGCAAGGAGCTGCAGCAGTTTCCCGGCAGAGGCATGGGAAATGGAAAGAGAATTTTAATCCATTGATGTGAGGCTGTTGGGACTGTCTCTCTGATGTTTCTTTTCAAAGGCCCTTCCAATCAACCTGCAGACTTTTGACTTCTAACAGGTTATTAAACCAGTTCCACCACAGATGTAAGAGATGTTAAAATGAATTTCCTTCCTGGGAAAATAAACATCCTGTATAGGTATTGCTGTGTTTACAGAGTCAGCAATTACATATAAAGTACGATGCAAGGACATAGGTAATAGTAGATCAGATTCCACTCTATTTCTGTTAAATCCAACTAAATCCACAAACTTTGCAATACAATCGGTAGATTTATTAAACTACCATTACAGGTAATTGCTCTAGGTCCTAAAAATGGCACCGCCAATCAAACAATGATGCGTCACATGGTTCGACTCTGTTGTTAACATCTCCTTACAGAAGCAGCTGCACACTGTACTGTAAAGTGTGACCCAGGTTTGTGTTTATAGAGGACTGCATCCCAGCACGGCTCCCTGCACAGCACAAATACCACTTCACTCTCCAGAGGGGAAGTGCGCTTCCTGTTATCTTCCGCTAGTGGAAACACTGCTTGTACAAACAGCCCTGTCCCAATTCATTGTGCCAAGTGAAACAAGAGGTCTTCGTGACCCAAAGGCAGAGGAATACAAAAAAGAGCTGGCCTTTCCTTGTCCCCTTGTTGATATGAACATTTGTGGTGTGCGAGTTCCCGCGTACTCTAATGATGGAAAATTTCATTTCTGCTTTTTCCAAAAACACCAGCGTCCCCCGCCCGTGTTCCCCTCAATCAAAAAAAAAACAAAAGCTTCTTGTTATTTTTTTTTGGAAAATATTGATACAATTATATTCCTTTAAACTGTATACACCAGATGGTTGAATGGTTGATCTCAATGGTTCGGCTTAATACAGTCAAGTTCTTTCGAAAGCACTAAAAAGAGTTTAGAGAGTTGAGGTTCTTTAGTTTTTAGTTTCAAAATGAATTCAGACTACTGCCATGCGAAGTTCAGTTGTCATTAGATCTTTTTTTTTCCAGGTGTTTTTAAAGACAGTCCTTGTCACGTTTAATAAGTCTGATGTAAAAACCTTAAGAAACTAAGTGAAACAGAAAAAACGTTAGGACAAAAATCACATTGTCGACTTGCTTATTATATTTGTACCTCGCCATTTCTTACTGATTGTTTAAAGTTCCAGTTGAAATTTGTCACTGTCGTATTATATACTCACTCCCACCAGGGTTAGAGTAAATTCCTGTTTTTCAATTCAAATTCCATTTCCAATTCCTTTTTAAAATCAATTCTCATTCCCGTTTAATCAATTCCAGCACACCGTTGATCAAAAGCAGTATTTTGTTGAAATGAGTGTTGACCCCAACCCTGCCTCCCACTGCTCTCAGTTGTGTCAGTACACCTTGTTCTGGGGGAAAGCTGTTGCTGCGCTAGTGAAATATATTAGAGATCTAGACTCCTGCGGCCTGCCCCTTTCTCAAGCCTTCCCTGCTTCCTTCCTTCCTTTGCAGGGCCAGTTGTACCTGCTGGTAACCGACCAGGGCTTCCTGACGGAGGAGAAGGTGGTCTGGGAGAGTTTACACAACGTGGACGGAGACGGGAACTTCTGTGACTCGGAATTCCACCTGAGGCCTCCGTCGGGCCCCGAGACCGTGTACAGGGGCCAGCAGGACCAGATAGAACAGGCGAGTGCCTGACCCCATGCAGCAGTGAATTACTAGAAAAGCAAACCAATCCTCTTTCTGTGCTTCGCTCCCTCTAACTTTAAAACAAGATAACCCTCCTCCCACTGCCAAAGGAAAATGCCAATTGAGCTAGTCTGGAGAAACTTAAAAAGCAAACAAATAGTTCTTCCCCCGCTGTGGTCTGAATCTCTTTCTTTCCCTCAGTGCTTCCCCAGCTATTCTTCCCTGCTTCTGTAGCTCTTGTCACTGGCATCTTAATGGAGTAAATAATTTCAGACGTGTGTACGTGTGTGTGTGTGTGTGTGTGTTGTCACTTTAATAATGTATCTTCTTTTTGGAGTTCATTATATCATTATGACAATGTTGCTATTAGACTGCAACACAACAAAAACACAATAGATCAGATTTTGTTCCCCTTTACTGCTGGTAAAGAACTTTAGCTTGTAGAGCTTTAGAAGTCTTGTCTGAAATCGTCCTCTTGTTTTGTGTTGGGTGTAATTAGAATATCAATTCCAGCCAGTACACTTCACTTTCTTATAGGGAAGATTGCTTCACTCTGCTTTGGCTGACTGACTGGTCAAATCATCAGACCTTCACAATGATTAACCACAAAACACCTACTTAAGCTGTAGAGTTCTGATTAGAGAGCATTAGCGTCTAGTAATTAACTGTCTTAGGAAGGTAAGATAAGGTCAGCCACCAAGGCAGTGCCCAATAATAAGGGTTTTATTGCAATTAGAAACAAGTAAACCGTACTTTGTATTATTTTAAACTGTAGGTCTTGAAGTTACAGATTTATTTACCTTTTCAATGTTTCGCTGTCCTGTTGTATTTTACATTTTATAGCTAGATACTCAAGCTCGATATTCTGCGCTGGTTTGCTGTGTGCTAGTGCCTTCTGGTGGAGAGCTTCCTGATTGGTGAATGACGGTTCTGAGGCTTATGATTTCTAGAACCACTCTGAGCTCTTGTGTAATTGAAAACGCGCTTGCAACCCGACAGAGATCACCAGGATAATGCGGTGTCTTTCTTTTCTTGTGTGATTCTTTCGTTTTGAATAGGATTACATGATGGCCCTTTCTCTCCAGCAAGAACAGCAAAGCCAGGACCTAAATTGGGAGCAGCTCCCAGAGGGAGTCAGCGACCTGGAGCTGGCAAAGAAGCTCCAGGAGGAAGAGGACCGACGGGCCTCTCAGTTCTACCAGGAGCAGGAGCAGGCCGCGGAGGCCCAGGCCCAGGCCCAGGTCAGTCTGTCACACTGTGACCTCTTTTCCACTGTAAAAACAAGCGGCTTAGGAGGAGCCTGGTTGTTCTTCCACTGCCGAGCCAGAGCCGCGCAATGAACACGCCGAGTCGCATGTAGATGATCCGGTGTTAAGAGGTGCAAAGAGGAGCAGAATGCTTTTTTAGGCTCAGAGCCAGATTCAGCTGTGTTGTGGGGCCAGAGTTTCACGGTTTGGCTCTCGCTCGGCTTGACAAATAGCCAGTGGAAAACCACCCATCCTGGGGCCCTTCGGCCCTCATGTCTCGGGTTATGTGAGGCGGAGAGGAGGCAGCTCTCACGCTTTCAAGCCAAAGGATCCTGGGCTGGAATTCCTGTGTGTTCTGAGAACTGCGAGAGGCAATGGCACCAAATATTATCCAGACAGTGTAAATGGCAGTATAGATAATTCTATATTACACTTGTGTTCAGGAAAAAAAATAACAGTTCCCATAAGCGAAGTATCCAACTAAAAATGAAGATATCAATACAATTTACACATGGCTTAGACACACTTAAACCTTCTTAATAAACATCTTCATATTTTTCTATGCCGCGGTGTAAACAGCAAGCTGCTGTTTTATTTCGGATCCCCTGGTGTGTATCCGAGAAGAGCTGCTTGTTAGTCTGGGCACTCGCCTGCAAATGTCTTTACTCTGAAATAGGTTGCTCTCTGTAACTGAGCAAGCATGAGCGGCATCCATATCCACCAATATTAGAATGAAGAATAAGAAGAAAATTGTGTTTAGAAGCACTGTGCTTAAAACAGGGTGACGATGTCAAAGATAGATAGAGTGCTGTTATCTCATTTGTGGATCCAGGGCATAAATGAGTCCCAGCTGGAGATGTCTGATAAAGCACTCTGTCTCGTACCAATTGCAATGTAATTCAGCAGCGCCTTCATTTAAAAAGACATCTCTCTTATCAAAGGGGGAATTTATCACTGTCAGGCACTCCTACGCCATTCTGTCCTATAGCACTGTAATACAGGTGGACCCGCTTGATATCATATAAAGGGGGTCATGATATAAACCGGGTTTCATATTTGCTTATGACAGCACGTTACGAGTCCAAAAAATAAACAAAGAAAATGAACGGTTAATTAAAGAGCAGTGTTTTAATACAGCACATTTAGTTATTCTTTACATTTAAACAAATGCATAAAGTTTACGACAGGACAAATACGTTTTGTATCATTAACTGGAACGAAACAGTTTGTGTCATTATCTAAAAAAAAGGCATGAATTGTTGACTGATGAGAGCTATCAATTAGGCATTGCACTTGGTGCTTTTTTTATGTGAATAAGACTATGTTAAAGTAAAATTTGGTGACGTTGGTGTTTTGTAACTGAACTGTATCCCAAGCAGCATTTGACAGGCTGCACAAAATGTCAGTTCATCAGCCGAGATGATTATTGGTTGTTCGTTGCGTTGGAAATTATTTATATCCTGTGGTTGCTTAGTAAAGCCCGGCCACGCAGCATTTGACAGGCTGCACAAAACGTGACAATAAGTGGGTTTGTGAGATGATATTAAGAGAGGTCATTTCTCAAAGAACCTATGGTGCGTGGCGAGTGGTTTTTGAAAAATCGTGATAATAAACGGGGCATGATATTAAGCGAGTTGGTATAAAACAGGTTCATCTGCACTTCAGACTCTTTAGCTCTCTTTGAATGTGGTGATTGCTGCAGGTTTAACTTTCTTTAAAAGGTCATTTACCCAAGATATCTAAAGTTTGTTTGGCAGTCGGCAGTGTTCGCTGGGGAAGCCAGAGGGAGGGCTGCATTGGCTCTGGCGCTCCCGTGGGTAAGGGAGGCAAAACTCTGTGGTAAAATCATTTTAAAGAGTTATGATGATCATGAGTAAAGGCCTATGTATGTTCTACTGATATTCATTTACAGGAAATGGAGTTAACGGCTGTGTCGTTTCATTTGTATTTGTTTAAACGGCAGGGAGAAGAGCAAGCACAGGGAGGGGGAGCCGCTGCTGCCACAGCCGCCGCCGCCAGTCCCGGGAAACAGTCGGGGAGCAGCGAGCGCAAGCACAAGAAGGAGGCAAAGGACAAAGAGAAGGACCGAGAGAAGGACAGATGCGTTCTCTTGTAACGGGGGATGAGTTTCGCTTGGAGCCAAGTACATGCCCTGGAAAAAACAAAACAAACAAAAATAACAAACCCGTTAACATGCCGCCTGTGCCTGATTTCCCACCCATCTTCATTTTCCCTTCTTCGTCTTTTTAACTGGAGGACAGAAAGGGTAACTACTTTGATACAGTCGGCCAAACTTTGTTACACGTTGCACTGTGCACTATATTTGTGATGGAAGTTCTGTAGAGTATGTGGGGTTACTGTTGTTTTTATAGCAAACAAAAAGAAATGTGGTAAAGACCGCGTCTTGGAATAACAAAACACGTTACTTTGAAGAGGAAATCACATCCCTTTATTTTTTAATTGAATCAGTTAATAAGCTATTTTATTTATAGATATAGATATATATATACACGTATAGAGACACCCTTTTTGTGGTTTCACTTATCGTTTTCTCTTTCATTTATAGTCGCTGAATCAGAAACCAACTACACTACTATGCTGATACTTTTTAGCAGCAAAAATGATCGGTTCAAGGGGCCATTCTCCCAAGCTAGGCTGTGGTACCGGAGATATTATAAGATAAGGGGTGCAGAGAATATGTTAACCAATAGTACCTTTGTGGCTACTAAAGGAAAAAATCCTAGCCCAATTGGCTAATGGAAAAAAAGAATGAGTCGCCCCTTTCACTGTTACTTATCTGTGGTTTTAAAGGTCTCATCATTTGTTTACAAGTTATTCAATGTTTAAGAGTTACAGTGTGTAATGTGTTGGATACAAAGTGTTGAGGAGCATGTCTTGGTAAGCTGCCACATGTTTACTAGCTATAAACTATCTGTCCTTGGCAGGCAGAATGATGTAGCCTTCCTACCATGACTTGCAGGTCACTGGTCCTGGCTGAGCAAACAGCAAATTACGATTGGGGGCAGTGTTACAAACTTACCTTTTAATGTATTCCTAACCCCGATTTGCCTTATTAGGACACACCCTAAGTGTTGCTTCTATTCTAACTGCCTAGGCACTGTTAACTCTATTTATAATATAAGTGTGTGTGTGTGTGTATGTATGTAGAAGAATGAGTAAGGCGACCTATGTTTCTAATTCAAACGGTCTCGTTGCCTGCTTATTTTGACATCATCCTAGGGTGTACCTTTTGACACTAAGTTTGGTAGCACTTAAAGCTGCAGTGACCCACAATTCTGGTCAGTTTTACACTAATAAAATCCCTAGTGTCTTTTTACTAGGCTGGTTCCCATAGTTTAGGAAGAAAACCGAGTTTGTTTCCAGTCCAGTTTTTAAAGTTTTCTCCCCCTCCCCCCACCCAGCTGAAACCTGCTTCCACCACAATAAGTCTGTGAGCCAAATATTCATGTTTTAGTTAACGACTTACAGCAACAGGTGGTTATAAATTGTATCTTCAAGCTCCATTGTAGATCAAGAAATGAAACAGGGATCAGTCAGCATTCTACAGGAAAAACATACCTTTTAACTGTAGAATTGTGGAACTTAAATGTAATCTTTACTTAAATGTATAATGTAAATAGGATAATAGTAGTTTGTTGCCAACATCAGAAGATATATTGACCAGTGCATATTTCAAGATAAACACTGCTAACTACAGCCTCCCGTGCAATGGCACTGTGCCTTGGGGAGGTATGAGGAATACTGCATTGTGAATAGGGATGTCATTTTGTCACGGTGGTCACGTTTGTTTCCGTTCAGCGTGAAAATAGGAAAGGAGAAGTTCACGTCTTTTGAACTGGTTTCAGTGCGGTTAGCAAACGTTAAATAAAGGTGAATACTGACACAGAACTATAAAAATGACAAAATGAAGTTCTAAGCAACTAGCAGAGCAATATCCCAAACAATTTCATGAAAGCGGAGGGAGAGGCTTTAATGAGAAACAAGCTTCAAATGAATCGAAGCCTTTTGTGCAGAAAATCCACCTCTGCATACACTTGATAATGCAAAGCCTAAAGGGAGGACGGTTTACAGTCCTGGAGAAGCATGAACCCCGATTTGCAGCTCTTGCAGTCGTTCCTCTGAGGTGCTTAACCTGTCAACAGTGTAAATGAGAACGATCCTTCTGATCTTTTAATGTACATCATGCGATACCAACACCACAGCTGTGTTTGAATAGACATTAACAAAAAGGATCTTGTAAAATGCTCAATTTACAAGCAGAACATTTATTAACAAAAAATACATTTCAGTATACATGTTAAAATTAAAAGTTACGATTGTTTTTTAAACAGATACTGTTAAAAAAAAAAATCTGTTTACTTTTGAATAGGTGTGTTAAAAGAAAACACATTAAATACACTCAATTTGTTTACTTTGCACAAATACTAAAATATTACAGTATATTACAGTCATAAATATATTTAAGTTAAAATCTTTGTAGCCGTGACTGTGCCGTGATTTGTACATATTTTTACTGTGACAAAATCACATCCCTGATTATGAGACTCCAAGAGCACACAACTTGGCAGTAGCATCACGGAGGCTTGGAGTTGTTCATTTGGAGAGCCCCTGTCTGGGTTTCTATGGGTTTCTGGCTCTGGGAGTGCCAGCCTTCTGTAAGACCTAAAAACAACGTGGGGTATTCTGACCCCTGTGTGGGTGATGTTTAGAAAGGTGACCTGTAACGTAGGACTTCTCCATTTAAAATTACAGCAATGAGTCAGTGGTCAGGCAAGTGCAGGCCTCACTGCCTTGCCATTCTTCATAAACTCCCTACTGTAATTTGGAATGTATTTTACAGAGTTTTCTGGGCTTCACTCATTAACATCGTTAAAAATCTTCTAGCGAAGGAGTCCTTGTACTTACTGTTGCCTCCTCTTCAAACTGTTATAGTTTTAAGATTCTCAATACATTCCAAATGAATGCCTTTACTAACATGAGAATGTCTATTTTATAACTAATCTGCAGCTCAGACAAACCATTAAGGAAATACACTATATCTTACCTTACCTATCTTTCTGTATTCTTATTATGATGAAGATTAATCTTATTATGATTATGCAGCACTGTATTTATTTCAAGATATGAAAAGTAATTGAGTGTGGAGGCCTAAGTTAGACTACATTTAAAGCCTTATAAAACCACCTGCATCATTATATTACACAGGATGTATAAGATAACAAAATAAAGACAATCTCTAGTCTCTTGTTCTAAGCTTTAGGTTTCAACTCCATCCAATTCTTTTCAGAAGGGACATACCCTGAGATCTGTGTCTTTCTCTTCACCCTTCGGCAGAACTCAGTTTTACTAATTAGGCATCATCAGATTTCAGACAAGCACTACATTTTTGTGAAAGTTTGTACATTGCCTTCAGTTTTAGCCTCTGTAAAAACTATTATAACAAGATCAGCTGGCGAGATAAAAAGCTTTGGATGAAAGACATCTCTCGTTTCATTTTGGTTCTTCAGATTCCTGACAGTGCACGTGTGTGTGTGTGTATGTAGAGGTATGTTGTGTTATGAAATCTAGTGTTAACATCCCAAATGAATTACTTTTATAAAAACAATAAATGCAGATTTCAAAACCAATTTGAAGTGGCAGTAATTGCATGGTATGTACTATGCAAAACATTAATGTTGTACTGACATGTAAGTGCTTGATTCTTGCAGTACTCGTAGTGTTGGTATATGCTCTATTTGTATTAATAAAATGTGATTACTAAAGTTGATTAAATGAAGGTTTTTGGTACGTTTTAGTTTAGTTTTAGGTCTACCAGACATACCTTGTTCTTACCCGTAGTGCACTGCCTAATACTAATTAAGTACATGGCACTTGCATGATAGCACAATAGTAATTACTGCAACCTAAAACGAGTTCTCAGAAAACACACAATGCGTCAAATCCCTCTCATGGCCAAGCCCTAGTAGAAGAGATGTCACTCTCTTGACGAAATGGACCCATACCATATTAATGGGAATGAAGCACTCAGTGAATAGACTTTTAGACCATGGGTATGCATGTCTTGAAACCATTTTCTGACCCATTTTTCCTTTTCGTGATCATTTAAACACAGGCATTCTCCAGTAATTATTTTTCCGACATATAGGAATGGTGTTTTGTATACATAATCTTAAAATAGATGACGGTAATTAGGTGTGTGCCAATAGGATTGGTAGAAGTCAGTTGTGTGGAGTGCTCCAAAGTTACTGCTTTGAGAACTCCTGCATTAGTAGTTGTTCAATTCTCTTACTGTGTGAAGACTGCATTGAAAAGCCCTGTAGAGCAACTATTTGTTGATGCATCAGTGTCTTACTAAGGTGGCTAAGATCTTGATTTTTTTTTTTTATATAGAAATCTTAATCATATACCCCCCTCAAGAAACAGCAAAAATACACACTCGTGAAATAAAACTAAGTACGTCTTAAAATATTTATTTGAATGCATTGCTATCTTTTTTATGTGAAAAAAAATCCCAATATGTATTTATTTGTACTGAAAACTTTAATTCTGAAGGAATTTTCCATATATTTGTAGTGGCTGGATGATACAAAGTTGTGGCCTTTGTTCTGTGTCAGATCAGTAAGGTCTTTGTTTTTGCTTGTGCTCAAAATGATTAGGGGTAAATGCAGTTTCTAATACACAGCAGAAGGGTGTTTTGTACAATGCTGATTTTTTTCCTGTTGTCACACTACTATTGAACTTGTTTTAAAACATAAATTGTATGTATTTCTTGTTTGTGATATTCAAGACTTTCCAAACCACGTTCCGCCAGCATAACTGCACCTTGCCTTTGTGGGAAGCTGTGTGCAAAACACTACTTGAGCAGTCGCGTGATCAGAGAATCTGCCACACACCGTTGAACTGGCATAGCTACGTCTCGTTTGCAGACTGTGGTTTGTAAACTCTTAACATTAAGGTATTGAGCCCCTCCATTTTAATAGGTTATGAATTTGCTGTGCATCTTCCTTTAGTTATCAATATTGATTGCAGGCATGTGGTTACCAGCAAATGTCAACATGCATTATCCCATATCTATACTATGTGTTTCTCACTACAAAGGCAATCTCAAAAGAAAACTAGTCCCTGTAATGTTTTTGCACTACAAAAAAATACCTCATTTTATACAGTCATACAAGAGATTAATTGTGTGTTCTAGGAAGGATGCTTACTCAGACTGAAGAGCGGCAGTGTGGTCTTTACTCCGACAAATGTAAACAGCATTGTGCGATATGGTATGACCTAGCCTCTGACTGCTTTGCTAGTGGACCTGGTTATGTAGATTTATGCGCTACTATCACAACTGAGGCTTGCAACATTAACTTTTTAATATCAAGGAGAAAATGTGTGGTTAAGAATTTAAAACATACTATCTCTGTCTACAATGACCATTTAAGAGAAGGCATGATGGGGTCATAACAGTATGCAAGTAAAATACTCCTTCCTGCATCAATTTAGGGAAGGATTGTTGTCGGTGTGAATAACTAATGCAAAGACCATTGGTTCCCATGGATATTCCCAGTACCCTGTAGTTTTCATACTGGTGAAACCTGTTTCTAAATAAATATATCCCCCGTTGGGTATGGCACTAGGAATTACATTTTCTTGGACCCATGATGCATGTTCATAATATGTGGGCACAGCACCTGCCAGAAAGATTTACTGATCTGTTTTAGTTAATGTAGGAAATGTATGCAAAGTACCCTTAACATTGAATATATTTATTATTTAAAAAAAAAAACTTTAAACAATTATGCCTGTTACTGTTTTTTTTTTCCACCAATAAGTAAATTATTTGCAGAGTAAATTGAGTTTAAGAAATGCTGTGACCACATTTTCAGATTTTTCTGAGGATTTCTTCACCACCACCGGCTGTCCTATACCATGTTCAGTTATCAACAAGCTCAATGCAAATGATGGGGCTACAACAAACCCCTGAATATGAAACAAAAAAAAAGCTACCTATGCCAACTATTCTATTAAATGGGTACAGGACCAAGTGGTCACAAACAGTTATGATCTACCACCAGTTGTTCTGAACATACATTAAATAAACCATGACTTTTCTGATTATGTTAAAATACTTTGTGGTACAACTAAGGTTTGAAGAATGTTTATAATATTTCAGATGTATTCAATATTTGTGACCAAATGTATTTAGCTTTTAGCTTATGTTGTGTTGGTGCAGGGCATTTTATGAGGTTACATTTTCTAGCCTTTGCTAACCTAGTTGGTAACAAAATGCCTTAGTAGACGACGGCCATTTAGCCCTATGAAAAAAAAAAATTGCAAGAACATACAGTACATATATTGTTCCTTTATAGAGCAAGAGCTAAGCATTGCGGATTGTCTTTTTACATTAGATACATTAAGTCTCGCCATTACTTTATTTTATAAACATTGAAGTAGCCTATTGTGCCATTAAAATCCTGTGTTCTCGCAGATGTGCTTCAGTAATAAAATTGATGCTTTATGTATTTTGTATGGAATCTGATTTCATTAATTTCAAAAGGTATTCATTCCATCATCTTGTTTAAACAGAGTCTCTGGTAGATGGAAAAGCAGTGTTTTGGATAACTGCATAGTTGTTCAGTGGCATGTGCAGTTATTGGGTTTAAGAGCGGGATCTGGTTCCCACACTACCACTCAGCCCTAGGCCTCTTCCCAAAAACAGTGGTTTTGTAAGAATTTTTAAATGTTCATTTGTGGACACAAGAAAAATACAAATACAGCTTGCTGCTCTGCCTACACATTCCCACCCCTTATAAAAGAGCAAAGTCACTCCCAACAATGCAGCACATATGGAAGTGGAAAAAGTAAGATTGGTAGAAAGGAAACCAAAATTAACTGTACACATTGTTTAGGTTTACTTCAAATACATTTTGGTCAAATAAATCACAAGCACACTTAACAGTACAAGAGTAATCCCCCCCCCCCCCCAAAAAAAAGCAGTCATTTCTACCAAATGTATGTCAGAATTTATAAATAAAAAAACTAAACAAACACTAAAGCTGTACAAGTTTTCAATAGATGTTAAGATCCTTATGTGCACCAACACAGGTCTGTATTGTATCCACTGCTGGTAAATGATACAACAGCCTGCCTTATCTTCAGCAGCAAATTTATTCAAAACCCAAAGAGGTTGAATTCCAGTTTTAGATAAAACTTAGTGCTGTATGAAAATTCAAATCAGTCATTAAAACATCTACTGGAAAAAGCAACAAAAGAAAGAAAAAAAAAAACAGTAATATTAAGTTTTGTTTAAGAATGTTCAGTCTTTGACAGAATGAAGACGACTTCAGGCTCACATTGTCCTGAAAGCTGTAACTAGCACAGCGGTTAGAACCTCCGTGGAGCTCCACCTTTAAATGGCTTGTACCCAGAACCACTTCCTCCTTGCATGGTATTATTGATCTGTACAATTCTGTTCATTGCTGGTGGAGAGTGGCTGGAAAAAAATTAAATAAGATAATTAACTTTTGATCAAGATTGTAAAAATACAAAGACACATTAAAGTTCTGGATGTTTTTGGAAAAGCTACAGTCTTCTTTCTAGTACCTGGAGTGCTGAGACATCATGCTTCCGCGGCTTTCCCCCATTCTTCTTGTACCTTGATAGCCACTCCCTTGTGAACCAGTTCCATGCCAGTCTTTTCTTGGACCTTGGTCACGGCCATGACGTTCAACAACAACCTGTCTCCCTTCACTGTAATTCTAAAAAATGAAACAATTACAGTAAGAGTAGAAAGATATTATGTAAAGACTTAGACCTCGTTCACACTACTGGGCTGGCCCAGGACCGCCACATATTTAGGTCTGCAACCCCCTTCACATTTGCGGATTAAGGCGCCTTTGCGCATTCACGTGACTGAAAAGCAGGCCTAAAATGTGGCAAATCACTTGTTGGGAAGGTTATATATAATTAAGTAATACACCATGCATAAAAGCCAATGGTGGTTGAATGCTTGTTACTACTCTGATTTGGCTTGCTAAATAAAAAATTAGTAGGATTATTATTTGTTACATGTCAGATAAGGCATTTATGGAAATAATGTGACAATATATATATATTTATGCTTGTATGGAACGTTAGCCTGCACTTGGAATGGAAGAGCTAAAGGGATAAATAAATGGAGTGTTCACATATGGAGAAAAGGCCGCCTTAAATTGCAAGTGTGAATGGGGTCTTCGTAAAATCCAATATTCTAAATATTGCAGATAGTATGGCATTGAATACTGAACACCTTCCAAGTGACACTTCAAAGAGCTTACTTTTCAGTAAGCAAATACCTCTTAAATTGCAATTAGTTTAACTGCGAAAGATTGCCAAGTTAGTCTTTTGTACGAAGTTCACAGAATAAACACTAACCTTTTGTTGAGTGGGTCTGAAAGACGTAGAACTGCTTACTCTTTCCCCAATTACCATTCCTCTTCCACCGTCTCTGCTGCGGGTAGCAGAGGTCCCTCCTCTTACACTAGGTCCAAGACCATCTCTTCCTGATCTCTCAGGGCGCATCCGAACAGCTGCTCTAAAATAACGAAAGTCAAATATGTATTTAAAAAAAAATAACACTCCATGAAGCAACATCCTTAGCTTATAGTTAACGTAGCAGAATAGTCTACCACAACTATCTACAACTTGGGATAAACTTTTCTAATATCGGGATCATATGGCATGCATTTTATATTGAACAGTGTAATGTATGGAGGGTCTAAAATGATACTCGCATGATAGATCCTCAACCATTTACAAAGCAACTAAATAATGATTTTATTATTCACACTACATAGCAGGAACACTTGCTTTTGAGATCAGAAACAAAGGTGGTGAGCAAGCAATGGGTAAAACTCCATTTCATTCAACCCATATATCCAATCAATGCTTAAACATCTACCTTATATCTCCTTTTGCGTCACCAATTACTTCATTTTTCCAGCCTCCAGGACCAGAGTCTCTGGTGGAGCGACCATGAGGAATTTCTGCTATTCTGCCTCTCTCTGTAGGATGGCCCCTGTTGCCTGCTGGCCTCTCAGGAATAGGAACAACTCTCCTTTCATCTCTGTCCCGTATCACTCTCCGGTCAGTATCATGGATTTCTGTTCGTGGCTGCTCAGTTCTTCTGGCGTCATAATTCTTAGTGTATCTGTTGTCAAACCCAGAGCTTTCTCGTCGGGCAGCAGGGCGGCTCTTCTTGCCATCTTGTTCACTTTCAAAATGGTCCCGTCTGCAGAGTTTTTTGGAAATAAAATCTTATGGTGAAAATTCTCCAGAATGACTAAATATAAATCATTTGACTTTGCTAGCTTAAGTTTACCAAATATCAAATTCCTTTGGTGGGTTGGGGGACGGTACAGGGGGGGGGGAAAGAAGTTAATGGGGCAGTTGAATGCTTACCTTTCAAATGCAGAAGGCTGTACGGAAGAGCCTTCTGTGTATCTGCCCCTCTCTCTGTGACTAAAGTCATTAAAGCGGTTCTGCTGGCGATTATACTCAGAGCCATGATTTAAGCGGACGTCTGTGTCTGTTTCAATCTTCTTATTACCATTCCAGTAAGGATCATCCCGCCTAAAAAAAAAAAAAAAAAAAAAAAGTTTATAAAAAAATCAAGGTTTGTAGTTTGCAGAAAAAAAGTTTGCCATCCAGACTTCAATGTTACGTACATGACAGCTCCCATTGGATATCTGCACAAGCTTGCCTTACGATAAGTCTTTTACACAGGTGGCATTCAGGAGATCTCGGTACAACAGACTTACCTATGGTCTACATCTCGTGCTCTTTTCAGAGTGTTTCTCTTTTCTTGTTCATAACGCAATTGTTCCTGTTGGCGTCTTAGTTCTTCACGCTCCCGAGCTATACGTTCTGCCTCTTTACGACGTTCCTGCAATTACAAAAGGACACAAGATTTACCACTGCTTTCATTCCCAAACAAATTACAGATAAAATGTAAATAACGCCAATGTCTTGCACTGACGTTGAGCAACATGAAGCTTGATTTAAATGATAAAATGCACCAGTTGCTATTCATGAAATTGGATTCTCTGCCATGTGTAATGTTTGTAAGTGTGCTGTCTCTTGTCTGTTCCTGCTGTTGGTACCTGTTCAATACGTATCCTTTCCCTCTCCAGCCTCTCACGCTCCATTCTTTCCCTCTCGAGCTTCTGTCTCTCGATCTCCAGCCGCTCCCGTTCTCTTTGCAAGCGTTCTCGTTCCTCCCTCTCCCGCAGCATCTGAATCCGTTCACGCTCACGGCGCTCTCGCTCAGCTATTTCACGTCGTCTGAGGACAGAATTAAACAGATCTGGTCAGTTTAACCTTGTTCATTTCCCTGTTGTATGCATGGTTGGACAGCATCTCTCGATCATCTTTTACTGAGGGATTGTGGTGCCTCAATTCCTGAACATTTATTTTTAAATGCATAGAAACTTTTAGACTTCTAGGAGAAGACAAATTAAAAAAAAATATACTTGTTTCTTTTTTTTTCTCCATATAAAATACCTTCGTAATTCAACCGCACGGTGAATGCGCTCCAGTCGTACCAGGCGGTCACGCATCTTTTGTTCCTTCATCTTTTCAAATGGCAAAATGTCTTGTCTCCCTCCTCTAAAGTTGTTTGGAAAGAACTTCCCTTTGTTTCTCAATATTGCCACCTAGAGAAGAAAAAAAAAAAATGTAGCCAATACCAGTAATATAGAAAATAGCCTAGCCTAGATCCCACCTCAGCCACTGACTCATTGTGTGACCCTGAGCAAGTCACTTAACCTCCTTGTGCTCCGTCTTTCGGGTGAGACGTAGTTGTGAGTGACTCTGCAGCTGATGCATAGTTCACACACCCTAGTCTTTGTAAGTTGCCTTGGATAAAGGTGTCTGCTAAATAAACAAACAATACAATTCCTACAACAGTCAAATTTGCAAATTCAGGAGGAGTAACCAAACGTATTTCTTAGTCAATTAGTTACAAACAGTGATTTTACCACAAATAAATGTAACAAACCTCTTCAGGAGGAAAAAATGCTCTGGTTCGTCTGGGCATCATATTTGGGTGAACCTTATTTAAAAGAAAAAAATGAATTACATGCAGGTAAAACACAACGTGTACATCCATACAACGGAATAATTAATTAACACTGAGGGTTAAACTGCAGGTACCTTGTCAAATCGTCCTCTTCTCATCGGAGGTCTCGGTCTATTAACTGGATCACCTTTAGTTTGATCAATCACCACCATCTTGCCAGGACTTTTGGTACCTTAAAAACAAAAAACCCACAATCACGATTATATGTTAACAGTTACATTAAATCGGCACTGTAAAACCTTGCCACAAAACCCTTGACAAGGGGTGTCCTGCCAAACCTGGGTTATATAACCGACAAACATGCCGATCAACAGAACATAAGTGTTGTTTTTATCCTGAACCCTTTGCGGTCCTATGTCGGACCTGGTCCGACATTGCAATTATTCCTATCCGGTCCAATGTCGGACCCTGTCCGACATCATCAAAAAAACGGGTTTCTAGTCGTTTTTTCGCCGGAAAAAGCCGAGAAAACCATTCAATGGCCGAGTGGGAGCGACAGGAGCCGAGACAAGCCGAAAAAAAAGGGGCGTATCTCATGAATAGTCATACTTGCCCCTGGCATCAGATAGGGGCGGCCATAAGGAAACAAGCTGCCTGTTACTGAATCGGTGCACAGAGAATAACACAGACATTTGCAGAGCTTTTTTGAGATGTTGTAGTAATAAAATAATGACTTGGATCGCATTATTGAGGAGTTTGGTGATAAAACGAGTGATCAGGAGATGATCGATCGGTATGTATGACTATTATTATTATTATTATTATTATTATTTATTTCTAAGCATATGTGAAAGCTATAGCGAATGAAAGGGTGGGGCGGGGCTGGAGATGCCTAGTGAGTGCTTTGTTGATATGCAGGGCCTTTTAAACCTGTTTGACTGTGGGAAAAAAAATACTTTTAAACAGCGTGTCTAAAATTAACTGCGCGTATGAAAATAAATTGGACCCGACGCGTCTGACACGCACTTAATAAATGGACTGCAAAGGGTTAAGCCAAAAACCACTGTATTATGTCACAGATCAGTGAAGGGTACAGTTAGACCAGTTTTTCCAAAACAAATGACATGAAATCAATATTTCAAAAGGTTTGAGATTAAGCAATTGTTTATACATTCCCCTTACATACTTGCTTAAACAGTCTCTCAAAAATGTAGCCCAGTATTCAAAACAAATATATACTTCCACGCTTCTTGTCATCTTTTTTGGAAGAGGCTTGACCAGAACCAGATTTAGCTTCAGTTTTCTCATCTTTAGCTTCTTGTTTCTTTGTGACCTCCTTGCTCTCCTTATCTGATTTTTCAGACTTCTTCTCTTCTTTCTTAGACGATACTTGTGTTCTTAAAAGAAACAAATACTTAATAAACTTGTACCATCACATGTACCTATTGTACCATCACATTTATTCCACAAAAGACTGAACCTACTTTGTTTGAGATTTAACATTGGTAGTTGTCCTCTTCTCTCCAGATGTTTTACTTGAACTAGTTTTGTCTTCACTTTCTTTTTTTGCTGATTCTTTTTTGAATGGGTCACTTTTAACCTAAAAAAGGTACAAAAGGTATTTTTGGTAACTAAATAAAATAAAACAAATCACATCCAACAGTATAGACTTTCTGGACTATACAGCCAAATACTTTCTTTTTCTTGCAGTAGCCGAAGCTCTCCAGTTTATCTGTTCCTAGTGTGTGCGGTTCAGAGGCTTAGTTTTCTGCTTTGAATTTTAAGGATGTTACTAACAAAACACAACAGTAAGCAAACCCCTTCCAGAATGAAGATCGATAAAATTTAAACAAATCTAATTGCAATGATTTAACTTATAAAGCTTACCTTTTCAACTGAAATTTGCTGTCCATGTAGTTCAGTGCGATGAATATGTGAAATACACCTGGCAACCTCTGCACTAGAAGACATTGTAACAATCCCATAGCATTTAGCTCCAGGACTACGTGCATTGGTGACCACTTTGGCACTAAGAACCTAAAAAAACAATTTAATAAAGCTTGAAAGAAGCACAGCAAGTGGTCCATAAATCATACAGTACAACTATTTTCACTTCAGATTATTGTATAAACCAATCAAATAACTAAAAAAAAGCCACTGTACCTTTCCGTACTTTCCAAAGAGGTTTTTTAAATCCGCTGCTTTTGTGTTGGAGGAAAGACCGCTTACCCACAGGTTGCGGGATGAGCCACTTGTGCTCCCACTGCTTCCACCAGCACTGCCGCTTGTACCCCCTAAAGAATCAGAGGTCACCTTATTTTTCTATACAAAGAAACAGTCAAACTCTTTTAATAGCACTTAAATAGGGACCAAATGAAAATTGACAACACCACGTTGATAGTTAAGACAATACACCTGGGGAAAAAACACCATTGCTGGCTACTTGTAACAAAACAAAATGTTTAATTTCCTGTTTGTAAAATTTCCAAACAACAACTTTTATAAATTAACCAATCCAGCCACCTCCCCTACAAGTGATTAAGTGGGGTGGATGACCGAAATGAGATAGATACTAAACCATGGGTGTGCAATACATATCGCCCAACACCCGTGACCACAAGTTTTGCCGTTACATTTTGCCTGTTGGACAAATAGTTTATTTTTCCTATGGTTTGTTCTGTTGCTAGAAAAACATTCCGGGTATATTTTTAGAGAGCCACGCAAGTTTCTGAAAACTCAACTGCAGAAGTCTAGCACCTACACCAAACATTTTAAAAAGTATTTGTACCACCCCTATCACTTCTGATTGGCTAGCTGTGGAAAAAGCTGACCTTCTGTTGGTTACAAAGAAACCCAGAAATGGCTGCCAAGAGAGCCTCTGGCAAGGCACAGACGAATCTTTTAAACTTATTTACATTTTTTGTAAAATTAGCAAATAAGTGATAGGTAGTGCAGGGAAAGAATGTTTCCCTCATTTTAAAAAAAAATTATATAATAGAAAAACAAAATAAACATTGTCTTTGCACAATCTGATGGAGCCTAGTGTAAATATTGCATGCATTTTAGTAGAAAAACAGTAAAAAATGCAGAGAAACTTGACAGGTTATACAGAAGTCCTGAAAGAATGTCAAGAAAAATCTGAATTCCACAAAGCAGCAGTAATAGTTGGCAATAATTGTGGATCTGTGATGCAAACTAAAAACACCTGTACATCCAGAGTTGAATTCAGCTTAAAGAAAGGGTGCAAAAAACAGGCTAATTTTTATATTTGAATAAAGTATTGCTTATTATAGTTGTGCACTTAGTATGTTACTTAAATTTACTAGCAAATGTGTTCCAAACTGCACTGAAAGGAAAATTTCCTTAAAGTATGTTATACAATTGTTGAGATGAGGTCACAGGGAACCTTGTGTGTATCTTGAAGAATTTAGTGAACTAGTCAATCTGCAAGGCTAGATCCGACCCTGTTAAATCACGAATTGATTGATTGTGTTCACTGTTAAATAAAACCAAAATCCTACAAGTTATACTCTACTTTTTTGTGGGTTTGTTTTGTGTGACAAGTAGATTTTTCTAGCATTTTGTCTCTTGAACAATAAGTTATAACAATACAGTAGAGGAATTCAATATAAAGATAACCTCACTTAATATAAAATGTGGACTACACTTATGCTTTAGCACTGGCAGCATTCTCTTTTTGAAAATTGGATACACAGCAGTAGACATTTCCTGCTAGTGTGGGGGAAAGGCATGCAATAATTAAGTCTAATTATATAAATGCAACCTCATCGAACAAAGCAAATACTCCAAAATGTAATGTGTTGAGGCATGCAGCAAACAGCAAGTTAATATACATCCCTTGCAGCTGTCAGTCAGGTGTAAATACCATGAAAGTAGGTTTTAATCCATGGAACAGTGACAAGCTTCATAATTGGATAGACATTTGCTGGGTTCTCTCTACTATACAGTACACCCTCGCTATAACTAACCTGTTGGAGTCCAAGTCTTTTGTTCGTAATATCAAGGGGTTTGTTATAGCAAAAGGACAATCAAAATGAACGATAAACTATTGTGAAAATTAATGAGATGATATTGTGAATAAAAGTAGAATTACACGTAGTATTCTGCCTTTGCTTTATCCAATTCGTTAAATAATTAAAACGCAGTACAAAAAGCAAAAATCCCGAAGTAAATTTAAAACTTTTATTCTAATTCAAAACACGAATTGTTTCAAAGTGCACCTAATCTTAATCCAACATTCAAGAATCCAACACTCTGCTTTTATTCCAAATCAACCTGACATGAAAAGATGTTTTTTTTCTGCTTTGCCGCATGGTTTCTGAACAAGCCAAGAGTGCTTTTTGGCAACCTATGTTCATGACAGAGATATGCCTGCGTTACTCCTTTTTTCAAACGATCAATATAGTTTCCAGCTTTGTTGCAACATAAAATAGTTTTCCTTTCAGAGGCAGTTAGACAGCGCGTGCTTCTTAAGACAAGAGTTGACGTCACTGTGGAGGTGGCATCCCATGCGTACAGATCAGGATGTTGACAGTGCGTGTTTATATATATTTTGTGTTTTTTTATATTTGGGGGTACAGGGGCCAGGTTCATTATAGCTGAAGATTTGTTATAATGAACAGCAAGGGTGTACTGTATTTGCCTTGTACAGTGAATAAAGTTTATTTGGAGGAGCCGAGTTTGCCACTGCACATTTCATCTTTATTACCAACTGGAGTGCCAAAAAAAAAAAAAAATCCCTTACCTTTTTCATCCTTTGTAGTTGCTTTGCCATCTTTATTGTCCTTTGTAGAACTACAAATACAACACATTGCAACAAAAAAAGCAAAATTAATAAAAACACCCACAGCATAATCTACACATCAAAATCCCATTAAACAAAAGTTCCTGATAAAGCAAGTTTGCATTTGTACTGTACAAATACAGGACTGCCATGGCTTGTACTTGAACTGTTCCATAATGGATTCTTTCACCGCTTTTCCAAAGATGATTGAAGATCTAGATTTTCTGCCAATTCTATTCAGTGGACATGGCAATCTTCTCCACAGCTCAGGAGTGGGGTTTGACTTCATTTTGAATTTTCATACGATTTTGCCATTCAGTGACATCACAGGGTTTATTCTACCCATGTTAATATGGGGGTGGGGGAGGGGGGAGGCAATACAAAGTGCTGACAACTTGAAAATAAATAAAAAGCAGGTTTTGTGACGCTTTCATGCCTTATAGTTACTTCTATGATGGTCAAAAATAGGATTAAAACAAAAGGCTGGATCGTTAGGTACAATAAAAAATAAAAAAAATAAAAATCTTGAGGCTACCCACAAATTCAGAGATCTTAGTGAATGCTGGAACTTGGTATCGTAAAGTACTGACATAGAAAAACAAACCTCTTTGCTTGACTTGATGCCCCAGTAGATGAGGGGCCTTTCTTCACAGAATCCTTTTCTTTATCTCCCAATTCAGCTTTCTTTGAGCCCTCTCTGGTTTCCTTCTTGGGAGGTTCAGCCTTCAATCCGTCATCTTTCTTACCATCTTTATGCTTCTCTTTGGCATCCACATCCTTGCCTTGCTCCTCACTCATCTGGGCAGAGGCACTGGGCTCGTCATGGGCCTTACTTGCCTCTGAATCTGGAAGTTTCACATTTTTACCTGTATCCAAGAGGTCATCGCCATCTAAATCCAAAGTGATGGCATCTTCTGCCTGGATTGTGACAGATATGTTATCATCCTCTGCTTCTTTTCCAGATGCAGTGGCTTCCCTTTCAGCCTGAGCTGCTTGTTCAGCCTCAGCAAGGCTTTCTTCTGAAGGCAGATGTTTAGATTTTTCATAAGAACCATCATCAGTATCTGTTATATCTGAGGGATTTAACAAGGATAAACATGGCAAAACATAGGTTTAACATTACAGTTATGAGCTAAGCGACCTAAAAAAGTAGAATAGAAAGCAAGTTTAGTATTAGCTCTCATTGAAAGTTAGAAAACCACAAAAGGTGTACAATACAAACATTCCTCATTGAAACGGGTGGATTTCAACACAATCTTCCTGGTGTTTCTTTTAACCAAATACCTTCAATGTCATCATCAATACTCCTGAAACCGATGTATAATCACAACCAGTTCAACAGGAGATAGAGTTGGTTAAATGATAGATCCATCCTTATCCCAATGTCTTCAGTTCTTTTCTTTTTAAAATTAAAATCTCCACTCAGAAAAATCCTAAAACCATCTGTAGGATTTTAATGGACTCCGATTCCACCATCTGTTAACTTTCCAATAGCTTCTGTATGTGTGTCCATAAATCACATTATTCAAGTTCAGATTATGGCCATCTCCTCATTTTACTTTCGGCCTCTCCCTTCATTATATACATTTTCAAGAGATTTACATAGTTCAGCCATCTACAAAAGTACTTTGTCCAAAGCCCTTCCATGTCCACATCCTTGAATATAACAACTGCTGTAAGCAACACAAGTTTAATTTGGTGGATCCATTTTCCTGTTGAGTCCCTGAAGTCTCCAAATCATTTTCAGAATACTCTCAGTAGTATGTCCCTTGTAGTCCTGAACACTTTGCTGAACTTGAGCTGGGTCTCTCTGATCATCTGGATCCAAGATGGCAAACAGTTGCAACTTCATGAAAAGATGTATGCACACAGATGATTCTTCTAATTCAGTCATTACATTTCCTCCTCAGATTGAATAGCAGGACCAGGTTTCTCTGGTTGTGGATGAAAACGAGGAGTTTTACCAAAATTTGAGCCACAACTGTCATTCCTCATTTCAGATGTAGTCTGTGATGTGCATCGTTTCAGTTAGTGTGTCACAAACTTTACAAACTTGTCCTCCATTATTTTCCTCCTTTAGATCATAGCAAATCCCCAAGTTTAACATTAAAACATCCACCACAGGAACTGATACATATACACTCCTGGGTGGCAGTAACCAGTTGAAACATGGGAGATGTTTTATGTAGTGCCATAAGAAAGGCACTAACTAAAAGGCGGCTGTTAGGCAATGCATAATGGTTTTCCAACCTTGAGTTATTTGATTACCTGCTAAAATTAATGTACAACACTTACCTTTTTCATTGTCTTCATCTTCCGCTTCCTAAATTATATATAAAAAAAGAATGCATAAGTCTACTTGCCAACAATCAAATGAACAGTCATGTTAATATTGTTTTTCAGTTTCAGAGTTAGTTGCATAAATAATGTTATTTAAAACGCCTGGAGCAAAAAAAATGAACGACTAACAATTAAAATGTATTTATGACATGTTTCAAATCTATCCTATCAAACAAACAACAAAAAATGACTAAGTAAATATGGGTACAGTCAATCTCAGAAATTTCAGACATATTGTGGTGTGAACATTTTCAGGTCCTAAGAACTTTTTTTTTTTTTTTTTTTAAACAGGATTGCTTCTTTCAGCCATGACACGTCAACAGTTTGGCCTACTGTAATAAATAGCCATCTACCTCACAAAAAAAATAAAAATCTTCATGCAGACATAGCAGACAAACACTACTGAAGTAATGTTCATTGTGATTCTTGCATCCTTTAAACCTGAATCCAATATTGTGCAGATCTGTGTGCTTCAATAATGTATCAGTCACACAGTTGTTCCCACCACCACATACAAACTTACATCTGTAATGACATGGCCATCATTGTCCGAAAGCAATTCCCTAGACTCTTCTTCATCCACTTCCTGAATAAGAATCAAAACTTGTGTATTCAAAACAGGAAAGTTTATTGGATTGAAAAAGTAAATTGTTTTTACGTGTTCTTCAATTACCTTAACCAGGTATTCCATATCTACTTTAGATTCAGAAGCATCAGAATCCAGATTACTTTCAAGTATCTCAAAGGAAGAACTGACATTTTCATCTTCACCGTCTCCTGAATCTTCTAGGTCTTTTGGGTCGTCACTACCATTCTGATCTAGACTCTCTGCCTCCTGCTTAGACAAACAAGACATAATTTAAACTTACTTTTACCATCAAACCACCAATGTTATAAGATGACCCTTATAGTTCAGTCTTTTCCCGTAACTACCAACAAGGAAAACATTCATAAAAGCTTCTTTGCCAAATCATATCCTATATTAGACAAAAAAAAGTGAGACGCGCCAAACAAATGATCCAGCTGACCTATATAACCCCCTAGCCTATCCAAAGCATAAGCCATGCTTCTCCATCAGTCAACAGTAATCCATTGTCAGTGGGGTGCAGAACAGATGCATCAGAGGCATGGAGCATATGCCAAGAGCCCATGGTGATTCCACACTGATATATGGAATCAAGAAAACCCCTCCACCTCCAAAACACCACAAAAAGTGATTAAATCACAAGAAAGGCTGACTGAACAGAATCAAGTTTCGATGATGCAGCAGCCAGAGCACTTTCCAAGTCTAGCTCTGTCAAAACTCTTAGAAGGGTGATGTAATATAGGCCCTGAAGAACTGTGCACCAATGTGTTGTTAGCACTGTGTTTCATTCAATTGTAAAAGACATGTGTGTAGAGCATACTCAGACTTAAATCTTGACTCTTCCCCAACTTCTCATGTAGCATTGCAACAGACCAGGCTAGCGAATGGAATACTTAGTCGAATAGCAGGCACTCTTGCTTGAGGATCCCTACAAAAATCACATAAATCTAGACACTTGTATACCTGTGTGTTGTGTCAAAGTTATTTATTTGGAATGTAATGGAAAGCTGGGATGTAAAAAGGAAAACGAGGAAAAATCCATGGCTATTTTCATAAAATACCCAGCTATTGTCATGAGAGGTAATGGAAAAACACAAACTATTCCCTTTCTTCTGTCTCTGTGGCTAAGACAATGTAAGGAAGAAAAAAACGATTGTTGATTATCTGTCATACAATATGAGTTCACTCATTTTGGTAATGCTGCTGCATACACAGAACTGTGTAAAAATTGAAATAAAAAGCCTGCTGATGTTTTTTGACATTAGATGTATTATTAGCATTGCACTGGTGAGTTTCATGTTCATATCAACATTACTATTATAAAAAAGGATGCAAAAACCTAATATAAATATTTTACTTGAAGATATTATTAAAGCATACTGTACCGCTGATGGCATCCCTGTATGTTTCACCACTGACCATATTGGTCTAATACTACTATAAATGAGCATTGATCAAAGAAAATAATAAAAAAACACTTATTCCCACACAAAAGTAGTGTTTTACATTATCAGAATATACTGAATAAATATATATGCTGAATTACATGCCCAAACAATTACAAAAACAAAAATTAACTTCAGCCACAGATTCAACAGCAAAAATGAGGTTGCCTTAGCCTTACAGAGCTTCACAAAGACCAGTCTGGACCCCCAGAACTAAAAATTTGCCTCACTACACTCAGAGGTTCCCCTCCTGTTAACTTACAATTCCCTGCTATTTTAAATCTTGCATATACCTCTTGGAATGTATATACATGGATCTGATTATAAACACTAAGGCAAAAGGTTTAAAACCAACTTATTTGGTTTCAATCCAATTTTGGTTACACTAAGTAACCAAATGCCTTTTACAATTAATACATTCCAGCTAGTAATTGTACATTAAAACACAAGTTCTGGTACCTGTTTCTTATTGGGTCTTTTTATTTTATAAATTTAGAGTGCTAAATTATGTATTTCAGCCCCAACTGATTAAGCAGCCCCAACTGATTAAACTACTGAAACCCTTGATACGACAGTTAAGCTAGACTGGTCTCCGTCTGGCACCTGAACCTATGTAGCCTAAAGGAGCAGTCAGGTTACTGCAACATCCTTGGTCTTAATAAAAGTAGAAACCAATTTGTTAATACTGTGTATATATTGCCAAGCACATTCAAAATTGTGCACAACAAGCTTACCTTGCTAAAAGATTCTTCTTCCATTGTGGCATCTGCATCAGCATCCTGCTTTTTGCCTACATAAAAACACAGTTCTATTAAGCAATTACTTTTAACCAATTAAAAAAAAATACAATTTCAAGAAACACTGACATTTTCAAAATATGCATAGCAATACCTGTACAGACCAATGTAATTACCTTTGGCTTTCGGAGTTCTCTTTGTTGGGGTGTCTGAAGATAATGTAATTTCTATGTTATCTGTGTCTCCGCCTTCCTTTTCAATGGCCTGAAAGAAAAGCGTTAAAAGGGTTGGATACAGTCGTGTACCGAATATCCAACAATCACTTTACCACAATTGTGCATCCAGAATAGGTCACAAGTCAATGTGAACAACACTAACACTTTCCACTAGGGACCTTGTGATACTTATCAAAGTTTGCTGGCTTAAAATGTTCCATTAAGCTATTTAAAAATATATATACCGACCTTCAACCATCAATAAATAGCCTTTGACCCAATCGTGTTTTAACAGCAGCTGACCAGTACCCACCAAGAGCTTTGCAAATGTGTTACAAATGTGGCACGATCGGGACAAAAACCCGATGCACAGTTTGACTCAGACCTTAATTATTCACAGTATAAACTCAAAACGTTAAGGGAAAAAAGTGTGCATGCATAACCTGAATTGACGATATAATGTATGGGATTCTGAACCCCTGAACCAAATCAACACTTTAGGATAAATAAACAAAACACCACTAACGAGTTGTGTGCACCATGTACTATTAGGCTGTAAAACTCAATGTACAAATTGACCAGTTTCGACAAACGGTATAAATAAATCCTATCAAACATGCGTTTCCAGCATAACTTACACACTAAACAGTGTTTAAAAATGCACTGTATTCTAAAAACAAATGTATCCATTTACCTCCACGCTCTGCTGCCACTTTCTGCAGCAGCCATGTTGCAATTAATATTAGGCCTAAGAAACCACTGACGTATTCTCCAGTTTGAATGCACGATGTTCTACATTTCCAGTACCATAGTATTTCACTTTTTAACAATGAATAATGTAACGACCTCTGCAAGTATCATTTGTGAGAAATAAAAGTCTCACATAACACATCACTCTCACGAAATGTTAAGTGCATAACATTTTATATACTGCATAATATATACCATTAATCCAGCATTTAATTGCATTCCAAACCATACACTACTAATTTAATTATGGAAACAATAACAATTCCCAATATTCCCCCAAAACACACACGTAGAAGCGACTTGGGCCTTCACGGAAAATACCTTCTTGCATGGTTCGTGGTTGCGAATGTTATATATATAAAAAAAACACAGTTTTAGTCTTCAGTAACCAACGCACCTGTTTAAGTCTCGCCACCAAAACGTTTTTGACTCCTGTGACATCTAAATTTCTCCGTTTCAGCTCAGTTTTGAGGTCGATAACACGTAATTCTGTGATTTTCTTGGTCTCGGTAAGTACTCCTGCCGACGCCATTTTGCCTGCCCAAACGGAGCACAGCAGAGAATGTTGTTGTGTTAATGGCACTGTGAAAATTCCCGGATGTTTACAGTGTCTAATGTGAACGAGGAGGAGTCAGCAAACTCACTTGAATTTCTTTTTAAAACCAAAAATAAACATGATTGGCTCAAATGGAAATCAAGATCAACACAATGATAGACGTTATGTTTAGTCATAACTTGTCTGAAGTAACTTAGTAAATGTTGCTTTGAATTCAGGGCCTATTTCATGAATATGTGAAATTAGTGTTTATTAAGAAAGAAATATTAATATAAAATGAACAACTATTTAAAATACAGTACTCACAATGAAGACGATGCGCAAAGTATTGAGACAGGTTAGTTTGTTGCCTACCCCACTCAGATCCTCTATTTTAAATATTTTGGTATCAAATATAACTCCCCTCTCAAAATACATGCAAAGAAAGTTCAATGATACTTCAAAATGTTTTAATTTGTGCGTACAATACTCACTGATCACAATTACAAGTTTTTTGGGTTTTTTTTACTTATAAATTTCAATCAAGGCAGCCATGAAAAACAAATATTGTCGATACTGTCAAGGTTTTTTGTTTAATGCCTTTTTAAAAAATCATCTAGTTTATGCTTGGCAGGATTCTGAAGTGCGGAAGCTATGTAGTAGGCCAGATTTATTTTTATTAATATTATTTTTTAAGTTATAAAAAGGATACTTTTGTAAATCATTATATATAGACAGAGAAAGGTACTATAGGCTTTGTGAAGAAAAAGTTGTGTCATGATGAAACTACAACGAACGACCACTAGCAGGCAAGATACCTCTTGCTTAAGAAAAAGCAAAATAAGATCGGCCATCATTGCCTGCAATCATCACCAACCCGCGTTATTGTCGGAAAGTGTCGTGAATCGGCCCTCGCTGGAGTGAGGCTCTGAGGGATTCGCAGCAAACAGATCGGTCGGAGCGCAGCTACGGAGAGGAGCTTCGCCTGGATAAACAACGGCGATCGTCTCAACAAGGCTGGAATGACAACTTCATCACGGGCCCCATGGCAATCGAACCGAATTAGCACCTTTCTCGAAACCCTAATTAAGCCCTTACCTCGTTAATTCGTGATATTTGGCAATCAAAAAGGGGGAAAGAAACGAATTTCACAACACCCCCCACTTAACTTCACTATATATCCGGGCCTTGGGCTTGTTGGGTTTATGTTGTCATTTTCATAGTCCGGCGTTGCTGGCTTCCGAGCCCTTTCTACATTATAGATTACTTCCAGTGACTGCCCTCGTTTTTACTGCATTTTTCATTTGTAAAGGTTCTGTAGGGCAATACTGAAGTGTTTGGGGCCTGCATGTTTAACAGGTAAGTGTTTTTTCTTCTCCATTACGTTTGTGTTAATTGTTTGATCGGTGATCGAGTATATCGGCTCTGAATGCTAATTAGCTTTAGAAGTAGTAATGGTGAAGTGAATTAGATCCTGTCTGAGCATGATTATTTTATTTCAGAGTCGCGACAAACACGGCTGAATTATGAAATGCTTTATTCCTTACTTGTATCCCTGAAAGATTTGGTACGCATCTATATTGTATACTTCAACAACAACAAAAAAAAAGCACTGTTTGTATTTTTTAGGGAGGGATTGGTGAGGTTTGAATTTTCGTTTGTCTTGGGTTTTGCATTTGCTCGGTGTTGCGTTGATACTCGTACTGAGGAATTGATGTAAAAAATAGACAGCAGACGTTCATGATTTTGGTGTGCAGTATCAGTAAGTGTTATTTTGTAATGAACATGGTTGTCTTTTTTTTTTACTGTTAAATGAACTACACACAAACTGTAGTTAATTATGTATGTAAAAGTCATTCTGAATCATTAAAGAGTAACAGTAATTTTATTTAGCACATTTGCTTCCTGTATGTAATTCTATTTTTCAGTTACTTTTGGTTTCTTGGAAAAATTCAACTGAATGTATTGTTGGTTCAGGAGATCTGCTGAAGTCTGTCAATAACAGAATTGTGAAATATATATAATTTCAGGTTCGTAGTCACTGGTATATAGACCAACTCTTAACAGCAGATACTCATGTTGGCAACATTACTTCAGTAAATTTGAAACACATGCTGTAGAATCACAACACAATGCATTAAAATGCCACTGTAGGCAAAGTTGCAACATTAGCATAAGAAAGATATTAAGTACAGTGCACCTACCACCTCACGTTGAGTGCAGAGCAGGATATAGTGGGACCCTGATAGTATGAAAATCGAAATATTAATCTCCTTTCACCCCAAAATGTCTATATGTAGCTCAGCAGTTTAGTCTGGCTTTCATACAGTGAACTGTCATACAGTAATACATCTCACATAAAACAGCTCAACTGGTCAAATACAAGTCACAAATGTGTCACCCCTGTAATAGTTTCTGTTCCTCTCTGGGATGAGTATCATTGTATATTTTTTTTATATTACTTTTAATTGTTACTTTGTTGATCACTCAAAATGATCACTCCATTCTGCTTATTATTTTGTTATAGCCCATGTTTGTGTTAAAGTAAGATATGTTTCTGAAATGCCCACGTCAGTCCTAACCATATCGTTCTATCCTCATTATTAGAACAGAATAGTTCTGTTTGTTCCTCAGCTTCCACACTGTGACGCATAACCCCATTCTGTCCCTGTTCTGTTTTCCTTTGCTATGCATTGGAATGGGACAGTTTGCAGAAATGTTCATATGAGACCGCAGTGTGAAAAGGAGGTCACATATAGATGTCTGACCTACTGTAGGATAATATGTATACTATGAATATGGATACTATGGTTTGTCCTGCTGTAATCTGACTTGTTGTTCGGTAGTGGGATACTGCCCTGTTAATGATGATCCACCAGATCACCTACCGATCACCATGTAGTCTGACAAATAATAGTGTTCTAAGTTAACCAGTTAGTCCATCACCACCACCACGGAAAATGATACACTTATCACTAGTTTAATGCACTGTCCAACCCCTTATTTCAGTACTTCAGTTCTTGCACTGTTAAAGTAGATGTTTTTTTTCGTAAATTTGGTATACAAAGGGCCTTATATTATCTAAACTGTGGTGGTATTTAGTTCAATTGAATAGAGCACTTGTGTTAGTATGCTGATGTGATGGAAATCAAATTGTAAATGCCTGGACCACAGACCTTTTGGATGTTTTAGATCATCATTATTGACTGTATTATTTTTTTTTTTTAAATGGCCAGTTATAAAATGTTAATGCCAGAGCCAGCTTGATGAGTCAGTTGTCACCCTGTGTAATTGTATCCAAAAGTACCCACTTCAATTTTATGTTTGGTTAGGTCAGTAATAACACTCTTGTGTCCAGAGAGAAAAAGGAAACACTGTTTAGACAATAAGAAATGCACAGTTTCTTGTTTTTAAATTAAAAAAATACAACAGTAATGATTACGTCTGACTGGCTTGTCAATTTTATTGTGGTGTGTATTTTGTAATGTAAAACATCTTTTATATTCTGCTATTGGCTCCATTAACACCAAATATGTGTGCTCCACATCGCCCCCCCCATTTCAAAATAGCATCAATTCCTCACATGTCATGGCTGAGAGGTAGCACTGTACGCCTCTATTAATTTGCAGGGTACAGATACAGTTTTTGTGGTTGAAATCTGATGGTGTTGCACTGTGAAACTGCTTTTCAGTTTCTAGAATTTGGTTCAGTTACTTTTCTCAGTGCCATCAGAACTGCAATGCTTGGATGAACACAGTTTTCTCAATAGGCAATTTTATATATATACAAGGAGCACATATACCATAGGTAATTGTCAAGAACCTGTCATTTCCTTTGAAAAGATGGGGGAGGGGATAGACTTAAATTGCAGTGTCTCAATTTTGCATGGCGGAATAAAATGTTCTTGTGTCTTTAACTACCCTGTTCAGAAAGCAGAGCTTATTCCTCGCCCTGTTTTGCATCCACAAATGTTTTGAATGAAACATGTACCGTAGTATGAAGCACTGTACGCCTCTATTAAACCATTGCCCTTTAAATATTTATGGTGCTGTGAACATGTGTAACATTGCAACTTATAGCCAAGGAATGTACTGCGTTTGTAAATGATTGTTCGTCAGTAGTGCTAAGAGTACGCATTTTGAACTTTGTTATACAAGGTACTATAAAGTAGAATGCATTACTTTATTACACTTCAGCCTGACACAAACAGCCCACCATCAGTCTCCTAGAGTTTTATATATTGACATTTCACCAGCTTAACTTTCTTTAAAATCGTTTGTATTTTGCTACCGTACTCACTGTTGATCTTTTTTTGTATAATAAGGTTTTGTCAAACACAAGTGTTTAGTAATTCATTTATTAGTAGAAACACAACGCTTTGGGCTGACTTAGGCTGTCTTCATTTTAGGCTTCCTTTATTCGCTTATTTAGGAATTCAAGTGATGTTGAAAAACCCAGGAACACATGAGATTAGGTATGGCACACTATGTGGTGTGTATATATAATCTTTAAAATGCCTTTTATTCTTTGTTTTTCAGTTGGCTTGTCACATTGATTGTATTCCTAAATGCCTTATTAAACAGACTGATTGACTTTAGCCGTTTATGCTAAGAAGTAAACGCTCCTGTGTTCAGTGAAATGCTGACTGTACAGAGTAGAGTTGCCAAGGTAACTAGGACCACCAAATTGCCACATACAGTACAGTTATGTGATACTAAAAAAACAGTTTTGTTTTTAAAAACATAGCTTTGACTGTACAGTAATTGTAGTATCAAATTTCTGAATGATATCTAATTTCCACTATGGGGGTAACATTAAAAAGGAGCACATTATCCTCCAGTTTAGTTTTTTTCCACAGAAACAGCTCAAAGTGGCCGGATTTATACTGTAATAACCTTGTATGTTTCATTGCTGTCCATGCTGTCGAACTGTTGAATCAGGATTTGATGGCAAACAACGCTGGCATCATCCCTTTCTCTGGTGACAAATGTCCCCTTGCCAAGCAGCTTTGAGATTGGCATGCCATTATATATTTTTTCCCTTCACAATAGGTGCCCTCTGTTTTCTCTTGTTGATAACAACCACAAGTGATAATAGGAGTTGGCTTGTGCCTACAGTACACTGTTTCATTCCAGAGTGGCTATTAGGATTGATGGTTTAATGCTAAGTTTTAATAGGATGACGTTGTTAAATTTTTTAGTGCACTGTCGCTGAGTATGCACTTGTCTAGGCTTTTACTGGAAATGTTTGCAGTATGTTGATCACTAGTAGAAGATTTAGGGATTGCCACTGACTGCGTTAAACCATAGCGATTGTTTCTGAGCACATTGAGCTTTGGGATTTTCAATGTGAACAGAGAGATATAGGTCATCTGTTTTGTACATTTGCTGTCTCCTGTCATTGTATAAAGAAAGTGTTTTTGGGGGGTTTTGCCACACTTTTAGAACCCACCTTTGAGTTGTATTCCTATTGCATTATCTTCCATTGCGCTCCACTTTCTGTTGACAGTTGACAGTTATTGTGTCTGATATGATCACAGGCACATCTGTGCTTTTATTCACCTGTGATTGCTCTCAATCTGACTAAAATGTGTTTTTTTTTCAGGGCCTCTTAATACAGTGAGCAGTACTTGTAGTCTAATGATAGGCGTTGTCTTTATAAGCTTCGTACAAAGCACCACCATTTAATAATAGACATAAGGGCAAGATTTTTTAAATCAAAACTAATAAGTAAAAAAGGTTGGTCATTTTATTGGCATATTTGTCTTGCAGTAACTGAAGATTTGAAGGAAGCAGTTAGAGAATCTAACATGGTAGTTATTGTTCACTGAAGAAAAAAAGATAATTTTGGGAAATTATGCAGTTTGTTTATGCAATAAAAAGCATATTTTAGGATTTGATTAACACCTCATACATGTTATAATTATTTGCGCTTACATAGTAGTTTCTCACTGATGGCAGCATGGGCCAGCCTTATGGATGGTATGAGATAACTTTTATAAAAAGACATAAGTCGATAGTAGGTAGTGTTTTTGCACACATTTAAGGCTGTTGATGAAAAATAAAACCTCTGAACCATGTCTTTTTGTATTCCTTGCTCTCAGCAGGGTTTCTGCCCTGGGAATCTTGCCTGGATCCATCATTTTAGCCCTGAGCCAAAATATGTACTGTGATCTACACAAATGCCAGGGGGCTTCCACACCATATTTGCCCATTAATAACGCTCTTGTGCTCGTACCTGTTAATGCTATCCGCTCTGTGGCACAGGAGCTCATCAGTCTTTCACGAGTGGAGCCTGGGAAGGCTTCCCTGCTGGCATCTCCTCTGCAGCCAGACCCATGAGATTCACAGCTTGTGAAACTGTAGTGCCGACACCCATGGGGTTTGTGGTATTCACCTGCCCTTAAGTAGGTGGTTTGATTGCTGTTCATTACAACCTTCCGAGGCTGTTTCATCCAGCAATAAACTAACCATACATTCTCAATTTTCTAATGCAAGCAGTTCTACATAACTCTCCACGCAGTTATCTCTACCTGTGTATGTGAATGCCAGGGTACTGGATAGAACAAACAAGCATTTTAGCCTAGAGCAGTGCTCCCTGCCTGCACACACAGGAAGCAGGTCAGGGAGGAAGCAGGGCCTTCATTTCAGTGAAAAGGAAGGAACTACTTCTGTCACTTCAGGCAGCCTCCATTTGATGCAACCATGGTACAAACCCATAACCAGAGTGCTGGCAAGAATCTATTGCAGCCACTACTGTGGAAATGATACGTCTCTCTGTGATCAGTGTTGGGGAGAATCGCAATCAGAGCCTTGCTGCTTTCTAACAGGGTGCTTTCAAAACATTGCAGTGTGCTTTATTACACAGGGATGTTTTGTCTATGATGGCTACTGGATTTCCTGCTGTTTTAAAACCTCACTGTATTCTGACTGAGATGGGGAGATTTTAAACAGCAGTATACCTTCTGTCGTGTCCCCCGTGAACAAGGTGTTTGCATTTCAATTAGTGCTTGGAAAGGATTTGAATATTCAAATGTTTATCTTTTGTAATACTGCACCATATTTTACAATATATTAATTCCTCTGAAATTATATCCTAAAGTTATAGAGCATGCTGATTGATCGTTCATCGGGCTCGTGGTTTACTGGGACATCCTCCTGCAGCGAATAAAATCCGTATACCAGGAACGGTCATTCAGTATTCTGTTTATACCACGAGTATATTTAAATAAATAGCAATACAATCTGTAAATTAAAAATAAATAAATCAGTTAATTCAGGGATTATTTTACCTGGCTGATTTTTATTTTCATTTTCAACAGATATACTTCGACCTGGATTCATTTGGAACCTTGTTTATGGCCTCTTTGTAGCCGTCTTTTAGATAGAATCCAGTCTCTGTTTCCTACCCTATCCGGTGTTAATGAAGGGACAACAGGCTGTTCGGAAGTCAGACAGATCGGTAATTGGCATTTCCTGGCTAAACTCGTTCTCTAGGTCCGAATCTAAACAATAGAAATGTGAAATGATTTCAGACATTTTAAAGTTGTATAAAACACCCAACCCAACATTATATTCAGTATACAGTAAATGTCAGAGTCCTCCTGCTCTTTTTATAAAGAATGTTATGATCAGGATCTGCATACCACAATCCAATCACAAAGAGCCAATGGGACTGCCCTCCATGCAGGCCTGATTGTAGATAAAGAGAGGTATTCAGCATTTTATTTTGTGTTGAAGCACGCTCAACCTAATGTGGGTCACTTGGGTTTGACATGCATAGCAAAGCAGAAGTGTTGTGAAAGGCTTCTGCCCCAAGGGCTACGGAGTACATTTCCAGGCTGTGGCATTCCAGCAGAATGCCTAAAACGCAGTACGGCTTTGTTTGTTTCTGGTGTGCTCCCATGCAGGTCTGTTGGATGAATTTGCAAGGCTAATGACGATTAGGCTGAAGTATGCACTGTCCAGTGGACCCAGTGCTGTGCTTGGTAGAAGCAAATATTAACGCTGGCTGCGGCAGTTGGTTGATTTTGCAGAGCTTTTGTGTCGCAGGCAGATATGTTAGAAAGAATGCAAAGAAATCATTAAACAAAAATACAATGTTGTGCAAGTCCTGTTTCAAGCCAGTATTACAAGAATGCGCTTTTTAATTATATTAATATAAAGGTGAACCTTGTTAACTGAATTGTGTAAAACCTACAACCCTGAAGACTGTTCTCTCTGATTTTAATAGGAATACAGCAGGTCGCATAAGCCTATTTCAGATACAAAAATATAAAACAGCCATGATATTATGTAGATATAAAATGTGCTTTAGGCTAATGCATGGATTTTGTGAAACCACAGCTTTTGAATGAGTTCAGAGTTCATTTATGGAAAGTTTCAGACCTGGCTTTGTGTGTTGAGCAGGAATGCCCTTTCCAGCCACTGTTAATGGCCACAGTCCAGAAACCAAGACAATAAGGAACTTGTGAAAATAACGTTATGCTAATGAAAGGCAGTAATTATTATTAATGCATTGGTTCTAACCCTCCGACTGTGCTGGTTTCCGTTTCCACAGTATGCTAAACAAAGCCCCTCATTATTTCATTATTATTTTAGGAAGGGTTAGTGTGGAGGGATTTGTTAATAATGGCTGTTGGGTGGTTGCTGGCAGTTGTTCAGCACAGAAGATAGGCTTTAATACTGTAACAACCATAGTTAAAGGCGTATGTCATATTTCTAGAATTAGGAAAACTCATTATCACCTTAGATTCTTAGTTCCGAACATCATAAATAACTAAATAATCTCCATAGAGCATTGCACGCCCTTTGGCAACTGCAGTGTAATTTAGTTCTGTACAGATCATGTACGTTTTGCATATTTGTGTGAAAAGCAACATCTGTTGTGATATGCACATTTAATGTTGTCTTGTCACAATTCTCCATATATTTCTTGGCATATCTTTCCTCCTTTTTAATGAAGTATTTTTGCATTGGTTGCTTGCAGTTTTGTGACAGCCAGTTACACACTTGTACAGTAGTTAAGCCATGTGCTATACAATTATATAGTGGGTTTCTGCAGCCTCCTGCCTTTCATCCTGGGAGTGCATTAACACTCCTCACCTGGAAAAAACAAACAAACATAGAACTTATATATTCTAATCCAATTCAGATGCACGCCAATAGACTTTAAGCAGATCATTGCAGATTTTCTTCAGAAGCCTTTGTGTAAATGACCAAAAATATGTATTCTCCAGTAGGCACCAAAATTGCCCACCTCCTAAGAGAACAGCTTTAGAGAAGCAATTCTGCTCTTGCTCTAAACAAGACGAATGATTTAGACTGATGTGCTTCTCTAGCAGATGGTTGTTTTTATTTCAGGAGGTGTGAGGTGCAGGGTCTTTAAGAGGCTGCTTCGCTGTCACAGAACGTATATAGATATATACATTATTTAAACCATTTGAAATAGGTAAGAAACATTGAAGACCGATTTTGAACTTTACCTTTAACAATAAATTTTGAACTGGACAACAAACATGAAACCAGGATGTATTGGTGTAGTTTGTGTGTCTGCACGCATAAGCCCAGGGAATGCATTAAATTGTATTTTCCCATAAAACATTTTTCCAAGCTAAAAAAAATAATTGAAACCATTGGTCACAAGTGAGAAAGGGATTGAAAGCTGGTATATATATTCATTACCATAGGACCACCATATACACAGCTTTTAAAAATTCCTGTAATAATAATTTAGTGTTCTGTTTCTATTATCCAAGCACCACCTGATCACTGTCGGGAGTGGTGATTGCCATTCAGAATTTCTCAATATCAGCCAGCTGATGCCTGCAAATGACTAAAATAAAACCGCATCTGTAAGGTCTGCAATTTCCCTGTGTAATGGCCTTGCTTATTCTTGAGCATAAACGACCTATACCCTAAAATATTTAAAGTCATTAGAATTTGATGTGCCTACCAGGCTAGAAGGATCTGTCTGCAAAAAGGACAGGTGGGTTTTGTTTTTGATTTCCTCTGGAATGATCTTCAGAAAGGGTTCAGCTCCTTCCTGCACAAGAGAACAGAATTTCACAAGTGTACCTCTTCAACAGCGATATGGCAACTGAGGAGCATTTTAGAGACTTAGCATTGGGTCTGCGGGCTAGACATTGACATTCCTGGGTCTATACCCCTTTTACACTGGCACACCCGACCCATGAGGGCCTGGGACCCTCACAGTTAAGGTGCTTTTACACTGGCAATAAACCCGACCCGATAACATATGTGAATCTGGCTCAGGGCCGAAGCAGGCCGTGGGCGAGGTTATTGACTTTCGTCATGACGCTGGTGCATCTTAACTGTTGCATCTGTATTATTATTATTATTATTATTATTATTTATTTCTTAGCAGACGCCCTTATCCAGGGCGACTTACAATTGTTACAAGATATCACATTATACATTATTTCACATTATACAGATATCACATTATTTTACATACAATTACCCATTTATACAGTTGGGTTTTTACTGAAGCAATCTAGGTAAAGTCCCTTGCTCAAGGGTACAACAGCAGTGTCCTCCACTGGGGATTGAACCCACAACCCTCCGGTCAAGAGTCCAGAGCCCTAACCACTACTCCACACTGTAACCTTATTACTTTTGCCTTTTTTGTTTTATACGTTTTTAAGTTTCTTTTTTTCAGTGTATACTGATGAAGTTGTCTTTTTACAGATTAACAACGGTAAAACTAAAGTATAATGCATTTGTACTGTGAGTTTTTTTTAATTTTTTTGTCGATTTCACTAAATGTGAATCTCCATACATTAACAGTTAGTAATTATTTGACAAGCGAGTCAGTGTTTTGATTTAACTTGGGCCCTTCTGTTAAGTATTAAACAGAAATAAAAACTCCTTTATCTTACGTTGGATAAGACATATAGCTTTAATGTCTCTTTATAAATAAGTTAATCGTAAATAAAATAACACCAAAAAGTAAGAACCATCTTTGTACAGAACTATAATAATCAACATATTTAAGCATGACTTCATGGTTTTTTATTATCATGATTACTAATTTTAGGCTACTGCATGCAAATGTTTGAACGACAAAGCATGAGGGGGGAAAAAAAACATTCCCTTTTTTTGCTATACGCCTCCTTCTCTCTGTTCTCTGCGACTCGGCACTTTCATTACGCGTGACGTCATTCGGTCGGCGCGGCTCTTCAGTGTAAAAGCATCTCAAGGTACCCGAGCCGTACCAGGCTGGCTGGGCTTGGCACCGGCTCAGCTCGGGTGTGCCAGTGTAAAAGGGGCATTAGTCCCACTACACTATAAAACTGGCATCAGCAAAACTCTGCTGTAAAGAGTGTATATAGTAACGATCTTTAACCTTGTGTTTAACATAAGTTGTAATTATAGTATGTAATCCTTCAAATTCTAGTTTAGTATGTTGTATTGCTGTATGTTATTTAAGTATTTAAATAGGGTTTTTGAATATATAACTATGGATATACTTATCAAAGAGTAGCTAGGCTGAATTTTGAAATAGATAGCATTATTATTTTTCCCTCTAGAGGCTGGACTTATCCATTGTGTTGCTTTTTGTTTCTAACATTAATTATTTTTTCTCTTGAACGATTCCTAGCCCCCGATGGACTCCAGAGTGTAGCCGCTTCCCCAGAGCCCTGCCGGAGCCGATATGAAGAGTGAGGTCCCGTCTAATGCTTCCCTGAGACACGAACACCTGAAGGGGGCGCTGGCCAACCCTGAGCCCATGGAGGCGGCCAAGAGCTTCCCGGCTGACGTGGAGATGATCAGTAGCAAGGTGGGCAGCGAGTTTGCACCCCTGTGGGCCGAGGCCCGCCACCGCCAGCTGCGAGAGGTCAACGGCGGCTGCCGGGAGCAGGACAAGGGCCTCCCGGGGCGAAAGAAGCGAAAGAGCCAGCAGGCTGGCCCCTCAGACACAAAAGAGGTTCATAACGGAGCCTTTGCCCCACATCCGAGACATGGGCTGGAGGGTCGGAGCGAGGAGGACAACGAATCCTCCTTCAGTGACTGCGCCTCCTCCCCCTCCTCCAGCCTCCAGTTCGGGGACTCTGACACGATCAGCTCCTCGGAGGAGGAGCAGGACAAGGCATGTGCGGTGCGGCCCGTGATGGGGAGGACTCGAGGAGCCAGACCACACAAGTGGCCTCGGCCGGAGCCCGAGGCGGTGCTGATGAAGCGGCCCTGCCTTCACGGGCGCCGGACGCTCCAGCGGAAGCACTTTGTGAAAGCAGCCGGCTCCTCCCAGCGGACTCAGAAGCAGAAGGAGCAGCTGCTTCTGCAGCGTAAGAAGCGGGAGGTGTTTGCCCGGAGGAAGTACGCCCTGCTGCAGAGCACGAGCAGCTCCAGTGAGAATGAGCTAACTAGCCACTCCTCCTCCACATCCTCCACTGACGGAGAGGAGGAGCTGTACGTGGATGTGAGCAGCAGCAGCAGCCAACCCAGCAGCACCGCTGGAGCCCCAGGTAACCCCACGCACACCACCACACACACACCATACAACACGTGGCTCTTCATATGAATAGGACTCATTATAGATATGTGGAATTTACTTTTTTAGTTCATATACAATTACATTTCAGTTTTGCCACTTACTTTAATTTACAATGTCGCCCTATTCGATATCCATGCACCACATGCCTTGGTTTTCTCAGCTGTGTGGTTTTTCAAAGCCGTCATGACATTGGCAGTGTCGTGTGATCTTGTGAATATGATCCCCAGGGCAACCAAAACACATGATCAACCCAATCCAAACAGGCTCGCAAATACAGGAGACGTTCAGGCTGTTTACACACTCCAAATGTGGGGTTTCGTTTTTAACTGAAGACCCTGATACTGTATTCGGAAACAAAGGCTTTTAAAGGGCTTGGAGAAGTGATGTCATTTTGAAGTAAAGCACTCGATGGTTAATTAAAAATGTATTCACAAAGCTTTCACTCATGAGTTTGTTTTAATGAATACAATTCTTTGATATCCATTAAACTGTTCATGACTGTTAACAGTTTGTATTTATAAAAACAGGAAAGAAAGTAGAACCTCAGTTTTAATTATACATAATTATAGGAGAATCGGATGGCTCTGACATTTGTTGATGTCTAAGCTTGTTGAATTTCAAGAAGCCCAGGTTTGATGGGCTCTGGCTTGTGCATATTTGGCTTTTAAATTCTACATTTTCTTAGCTGGCCTAGTGGTGCCTGAGGGCCATGCTGCATTTGTGGCCTTGTTCTAGCATGTACTGTGGGAATGTTTCCTTAGCACTGATCAACATTATTGCTTTACTTAGAAAGTAGGAAATCCATGTTTGTTTGTTTTTTTCCCCCCACTCACAGTTGTTGGGGAAAGCTGGCATTAGTGTCAGCACTACCAATGTGTTAAGTTGCATGGGAGTGCTGAGAGCTCAATTAACTGATTTAAGCGGACCTCATGAGTCATTAATGAATGGAACATTCCAACCAGGGAAATGAGTAGGGCTTTCAGAGCGTTGGTCAGAATTGAGCCATTTCTTTTTAAAGTTGCTCCTATTCATCAGATCTCCCACTCGCCAGGAAATGGTCCAGTTGTATCTAGTGGTCTGAGCACAGGGGACCTGTTACATGAGTCATTTTCTGGTTTGCGCTCATTAGAAGTGCTGCAGCCAGCAGTCTTCTGAGATCTGTTAACCTCTAACCCTGATCACTTCTTCATGAAAAAAAAGCCTCTGAGAAATGTTTCATTATCCTTTTGTCAGACTTTTAGAAAACCTTTTTTTGCTAGCAGATACTGAGTTCAGATTTTTATAGTGAGCTTTACTAAAACATGCAGGCAACGGGTACAGTATTTATCCTATTATGAGCACATTTCATAGTATCAATATCTAGTTACTTGGATGAGGCTCTTTATGCATTTGCATATGCAGTTATACCTATCTGGTACTAACAGACCTGGACTCAAATGAATAGAACATTCCATCCAGTATCTGTGATAGCAAAGAAGACTTTTAAACAAATATATTTTCCATTTTAGACACTTTATTGTATCCCATATTAACATACAAATACTGTATAGAAAGGCACAAACTGAGATGAAAAATGAAACCTGTGCGTTTCAGTAGATATTAGTCTTATAAGTGTAATGAATGTAGAAAATACACTCTCCACTTTTGGCAATGCCCCTGTGGTCATCATAACTTTGATTTAGTCTGAACTAGGGAGGTGTGTATAACTATGGTGAAAAATGTGTCTGAAAAATTGGTGGCAGGCTTTCAGAAGAGCACATTATATCCAATTGGCAGACCCTATATTTTGGTAAATTGTTTTTATAGGGTAGGCCAGCTTTCAGGATTTTATTTTCTGATGCTGTGACGTGAGTTCTTTTTTTAAACATGTATGCAATTAATATTGTTTTGGGCTCTTTTGTAACCAAACCCAGATTCATAGTGAGCCATTTAGTTGGCAACAAAACCTGTCCATTTATTAAGAGACCCAATACAGGCCCAAACTCCAGGGAACAAATTAGGCTCCTCAACCCAGCACAGCTCATTTAGAGAGAGTCGTCTTGCAGCTCATCGTTCTGTTGTTGCTATGGTTGACTCGCATTTTAGCAGATGGCATGTTTGGCATATTATAGTGAAGGCCAGATCAGTAAAGTTTAAAACAGCTGGGAGCCTCTCATTCAGTACATGGTGTCGTCCAGGTACTGCTTGCATAGTGTAGCCTACACTGGTATGATTCATAGCATAACTGCTAGTACTGTTTTGAGCAAGAAAGTTGTTGGCTGCTGTTTTGTTTTTGGTAACATTTCTTCATTTTGAAACTCCAGATGAGTAAAAGCAGTTTGTAGAAAATAAAGATCTTGTTTTTCTAAATCAACCACATTCTCATTTATACTCACAGTTCTTGTAATGATGCACAGAACACTAGACAAGCCTCAGAAAAGTGTCTGTTAACATACAGTACTGTATTTGGGGAGAGTTCAAATTTAAGAATGAATGCATGTTTTATTAATGTTCTAGTCTGTGATGTTTGGCTTAGTAGAAGAACAGTACATCTGAACATAAGCTAGATCCTGAGCAGCTGTCTCTGTGCCTTCCTGGTTAGTTGAAAGAACTATTGGCAGACTTTTGTAAGCTCTATTAACATTAGAGAATTATGTGTTTATGTGTCTTCATTTCCTGTTGTGCAAGCACACCCTCCCTCCGAGCGTCTTTATTAACATGATATTGTGAAACACTCCTCTAAACTTTTTACTATTCAGCCCCGTCCACTTTGTCCTTGACACACACAGCTCTGAGATGGGCCAGCAGCGGAATGTTAAAAAAAGAAAGAAATAAACAGGCAGAGAGCAAATGGGGCAACCTATACTGAGCAACCACTGGTTTCACCCAAGTAGAGCTTCAACGTAACTTCCCATACCAGTCTGTCTGCTGACTTGATAATGTTTTCTGTGTGAGAATTCAGCAATGGTAAAAACAGTAGTAAAGTATGGAGAAAAGCTTATTGAAGTACACATTTCCCATGGAGCATGCTTAAATACTGCTAAAATGCATACTTTGCATTAGTAAAACATGAGTCACTATTTGGGACTTTCCCTCAAAATTCCACAAAAAAATTCCTTACCAGTTTGTGTATACAATGGTTTTGTTATTCCACTGCAACACCCAGTGAATGTTAGAGTGGGGGTCAGGCCAGAAATACTGGACCTAGGGATGTAGACTGGGAGAGCTAGGCAGTTTACCATGGGAAAAGAGTAGGCTGAGCAACTGTGGTTTAAGTGTTGTGCAACACCACTGTGGAATGCAGGGCTGTAAATAGAGCTGTGTCCACACTGTAATAGTGGCTCCTGTAACTCCTGCTCAATAGCCTGTATTAAGGGAATTATAGGCTCAAGTTTACCCACATTAAAATCCTATCTGCAATTGGTGGATGTCACATACTATTTGTTTTATTAGTAGATATAAAGAGGAAGTGAAAGATGTTGGACTGAGCCAAAATCCTAAGTTTTATATATGCAAAATGACGTGCCCGGACCTAGTTATATATGCAAAATGACATGCCCGGGCCTAGTGCATGTGGTTTGTCAACAAGGTGACATGAGAGCTGATGCTGGATAAAGAAAAGGTATTTCTTTGATGCAGCTCTCTGTGGATTATATGTTGAATCCCATGGCATTCTGAACAAAACTGCTGCAGTCACACTCTGTTTTTAAAATTGTATAGCACGTAATCCGTATGATATGTGCTAGCTGAATAGAGAGTGCCTTTACTATGGTAGCTCAGTTTTAAGCAGGTGGCCTCATGTAAAAAAAAAAAAAAAAAAAAGTATATTCTCTTTTTTTTGTCAAATAATCTATTGCTATATATGGCCTAAAGATGGGTTTCAATTTAAGCAATGTTGGAATTGGTTTTAGGCAGGGATTTCCGCATTGTGTGTTTCAAAGATAGTGAAAGTTGGGTAGTACAGTATTTTATTTTATTTTTTTGGAATCGCCAGTTTTATTTTTTCTCATTTTTTCCCCAATTTGGAAAGCCCAATTATTTTGTTTCAACCCGGCTTACCGCTACCACCCCGCACTGACTCGAGAGACGAAGATGGACACACGTGTCCTCCCAAACGTGTGCCATCAGCCGTCCGCTTCTTTTCACTCTGCAGGCCCTCCATGCAGCCCCCTCAGAGCTACAGAGTCGGAGGACCACGCAGCTCCGGGCAACTTGCAGGCAAGCCCGCAGGCGCCCGGCCAGTCTACAGGGGTCGCTGGTGCGCGGTGAGTCGAAGACACCCTGGTCAACCTAAGCCCTCCCCACCCGGACGGCGCTTGTGTCTAGTTTATATAGATTACATTACAAAGTACTGTAATCTGTTTGGAATAAATACTTTAACACCCCTGTAGTATGTGAAACTTGCTTTAGGTTTGTTGTGAATGTTGTTTTTTTATTTTTTTCTTCTCCTGACTCTACCCAGGTGTAATTACCCCTTCCATTCAATTGTTGTGCACAAGCTTTTACTTAACAGCAATGATATTAAAATAATAACGCCGTGGGGAGAGGAATGGAGCGAAAATGTATGTTGGCGGTACAATTATCGATATTTATTCGAACGATTCGATTTTGTGTGCCCAATTAATCGCATGCTATTTGGAAGCTTAACTGACAGCCCTAGTTGTTGTGCTGTCAAACCAATTTGTGAAAGTATTTACAAACACAAAAGTGCTAAGCCCCGATTTTTAAGCTGTTTCAGACGATGATTAATCAAATTTCATAGGGAAATGGAGACCATTTAAATGTTAAGTTTGCAAATCTCATTTAGGTCAGTTGGACAGTCTAGCAATTTAGATAATACCATGCTTTCATTTGCTGTCTATTTTCTTGAGACTTTTAGGATTGTGGAATTTAGTAGTGAGACACTTTGATATATCAGTAAATTGTTGTAGTAAAACTGAATAATTTGAAGATCTTAATCCAATAGAAAACATGTGGGATCTTTTAAATCAGAAGCTTCTATGAGCTGAATGGATGAACTGTGGATATGTTTACGAAAGGCTATTTGGACATTTACCAAATATCATACCCTGTACAGCACGTAAATATGTTAAAATACAGGCCTACAGTATAAACAAGTTGTGTTTTGTGGCCATCCTAATTGTTTTTAGTTTGTTTCATTTTATTATGGTTAAAAGGTAATTGACTCTAGTATATTTCTGGGTGGCTCAATACCAACAGCCTGACAGTAGAAAGGAGTAGATACTTTCGGCTTACTACTAGATAGTAACCTTCAATTACAGAAGTACTTCTCGCATTTCTACAGAGTGACCCACTCAATGTTTTCTTCCTCTTTATTGCATTGCATTTAAGTGAAAAAAAATATTTAAAACAAAAGTATTAGTCTGTAGGCTAGAAATCCATCAAAGTACTGTATCTAGAGTAAATGAAAACCATGGGGTTGTTTAGTAAAATGTCATTTTAAATGTTTTTAGCTTCGTAATCTTCTGCAGTTTTTGAAATGGGCAAAAGCTGAAAAAACGGTTTGTATAACTCAAATGAGCAGGTATGCTTAAAGAAAAACATGGTACTGCAGCAGAAGCCTGAGTGCTTTGTGGGACAGGACATACATATTCAATTTAAAATAGAAATCTTGGTTAAGTTCAAGTACTTTTTCATTTTATGTCCACCACCAGCAGTGTGTAGGGAATTGGTCCTTTTTAATGAATCTGAGATTCATTTGCAAGGTCACACAGTCTCACTAAGAATGGTCTTTGCCCTAAATGGACAGAATTCTGCTACCTCACAGGTTTCTATGGAGAATGACGGACTTTGTTACCATGGCATTTCAGAAAATTCCCCTTTCCTTCGAACTGCCAGTGTTTTACTAAAGCTGCTGTGATCTATGGTGGATAATCCAGGACATAAGAAAGATGTTCCCTTTCCTGTAATCGAAACAATGAAAATGCAATTTATCAGAACCCTGCTGTACAACAACAACAAACCAGCACTGTTAAAAAAATTAAAAAAATAAATAAAAAACAGAAAAGGATTTTTTTTAATGGTCCTATTAATTTGTTACTGTTGAGTTTAAAACTTGCTTGGTTCAGTAAAAGGTGCAAGTTATCCTTTGTGTCACAGAAAGAACTTGAAAGACACTGTAGTGTCTGCAGCGGTGTATTTTGGGGAGGACTGGAGAATGACTGACAGGAAGCCGTTAGGACTCTTTGTGTTTGACTGGAGTCTGTCTCGAAGCACTGAAGTAGGGGGAGCTGTTTTCATCTCTGTATGATCGATCACGGTGTCCCTTCACTGCAGTCGCAAGGAAAGGGGGTGCTGCTGTTATGTGGAAGGACATTTGCTATTGCATGATTTGCAGTGCTGAAGGGCATCTTTTGAAGAAAACAAAAAAAGGTCTGCTGACTAGTCTTTTTTTTTTTTTTTTTTTTTGCTTCTGTATGAGACTTTCCATAGTTAAGGGCTTATGTCTTTGTGTCTCAGACAGACTTGTCACAAGCCAGCATTACAAATGAATTATTGGATGTAAAAGAGTCTTCATGTAGATAAGAGACATTTTCATCGACCAAGTTTTGTGACATACAGCAAAACCGTATAAGTGGAGCCGACTGTGCAGTGCACTCACGGGTAAGCAGAATGCATTGTGACCTCGTGCTCTGAGGGAAAGCCTTGAGAGCTGTGTAGAATAAGATTTATAGTATTAACAATATGGGACCAGAATTATTAGGGTCTAAAGAAAGCAAAAGGAAAATAAAACTATTAATGTTGATGAACTTGAAACCTCTTGGGTACAATTGAGTCATTAAACCTTTGATTTTATTACTAGCCAAAGTTAATTCTGTGAATCTGAAAAAAGAGCAGTATAGCATGTTGCTGCACATCCATTAGTCATGCTCAATACCATGGCTACCTCACTGCTAGAATAACAAAGTGTCTCTCAAATTCTGGAACACAATTACAGGATGTACTACTTTGCTTGTGAGCTTGAAACCTAGTGCTGATTCGTGCCACTTCATCCATCACTAAAAACAGCAAGGCTTTCATTTATTCATGTTTGAAGTAAGTATTACTGTTTGAGGCAGCACAAAAGACAGCAGAAAGAGTTCAGTCAGAGGGGATAAGTAATTGTGATTACCACCCCCCCATCCCCACAGGCAGCGAAATCTCACCACATTTGAGTTAATAGGGTTAGAAGGTCTTCAGCAATCCTTGGCAAATTTTTTTTTTCTTTTTTTTGGTAAGTGCTTCCTGTTGCAGATTCTTAGAAATGATCTGGAACAGGCTGCAAATGAGTTCTGAAGTACATAGTGTTAAGAGTTAACATTGATTTTAATAATAATACATGGTTTTAAATGGATGGGGATTTAGTACCTAGTGTTAAGAGTTAACATTGATTTTAATTATACATGGTTTTAAATGGATGGGGATTTATTGACGAGATGTAAACGGTAAAGAAGCAATTTACCTCGTAAAACTACTTCTACATTTAAGATAAAAACACATACAAAAAGAGTTTCCTTACCTGGTGTACAGCATGCAGACGTGCGACAGATACTATTGAAAGGTTTGAAACCTGAATTATTTTCTTTGTACGAAATCTGACATGCTAAATTGAGGGGATATTTTAGGGTATATTCTTGAGTCCTTCAGTCAGATTCTCAGGAAAGGGAGGAGATAAGCAAAATAAACTGCTTGCTTGCTTCTATGCTGTGTGCCAGCCTTTACCAGAGGCAGGCTCCTTTCAGCCTGCATGTGTTACTAGCGGTGGCTTGGGAAAGCTTCTTGATGAGGTGCAGTTACAGAATGTACAGCCATGTCAATCTGAGCTTTGGAAACATTGTGACCTCCAATGTGAGAGAAGTATGTGGGAGTAAGTCTAAGAATAGCTACCAAACCAGGGGTGTAGGTGCTTTCAGTTGCAGAAGAGGGTCTACAGTTGATTCGGTAGTTTTATTTTGAGGGAGCAGAAGACAGTTTTATAGAGGTTGAAAAATGTTTTTTCAGTGAGATGTGTCGGAACACAGTTTTCAGTTGAATCTTAAGGTTAGCTCAATTCTAATGGAATAAAGACAATTAGGTACCAGAACGTATACAAACATTTAACCCTTCACTTAAAGGCATTCAAATTAAAACGCTTGCGCTTGTAGTCATCTGCACATGTCGCTTGATTTGGAGGCTGTCAAAGAAGTCATCATTATGTTACCTAGTAACTTAAAACAATTGCAAAAAAGCCCTTCTGCTCGTATCCACTGGGATTCCTGTTTTTATACAATAGCACCACATTTAGAGGAAGCGAGTTCGAGATTAGAGATTATATTTTAATCAGATGTTTAAAATGCTGCTGCAGGACAACCTTTCCTCTTGTTACACAGAACTCCTCCTTAACAGTTTGATTAAAATAAACAAAACTTTCAAGTCTTCTTGACAAGTGTCATTTTTCAGTAGAGGAGGGAACTGGTTTAGTGACTGAGGCGCACTGTTTTTGTTTGGTTACAGGAACCATTGATGAGGACGTGGTGGTGATCGAGGCCACGCCAGACCCCCCAGCCACTGCCAATGAAGAAATCAATGTGACCTCCACTGACAGCGAGGTGGAGATTGTGACTGTGGGGGACAGCTGCAGGTAAGACTGGGCTTCGCTCCTCACACAGGACTGTCCATCGAGCTCATGGCAGAATGGGTGCAACCAGGCGCAGACTCTTTTAACTGACTAGAAGGTATAGAAAGAGTCTGGATTTTTCACAGAGTGGCTGGGCTATTATTTCTGTTCACTGTCTCTCAACACTTCTTTAATTTTGGTTTCATATCATGTTTCTGTTTTCTTCCTGCGTTAGCTTTTTCACTGTACACCTTGCTGGATATTCTTTGAGTAATTATTTTCATCCAATAGCAAAGGGAATACAGTGGAGGTTCCTATGTATACATACTCATGTACATACATAATGTTTGTCACATTTATATACAGTATGCTCTTTCCTTTAGTTCTTGAAAATTATCATAATCTGGCTATGCATGAGTTCTGGACTACAGTTGGTTGGGCTTGCAGTGATATTTTGTGCAGACCTGTGTATTATGAACATACAGTGTTAAAAGATGTTTATTCAACACAACCAGGATTTGAACCTATTCATTTAGGTTATTTTGTTTTCTTAAACAGTTTGTAACTCTTTCAGCATAATGACCCTACAGCAAAGCTCAGAGTAAAACAGTTCTGCATTAGCAAAAGGATCCACGACTGGTATTTCAAAATATAGTGTAGTATCACTTTTTTAGGATTTTAGCTTTGCCATACAGTTTAGCACTGTTTTTTCACAACAGTAATCCTCAGACAAAAGGCACATTAAGGCAAGGGTATTGAATTTTGAAAACTATTTGTGTGGATACTTCAGAGACATGATGATGATTATTATATCCTAACCATACCAGAGACAACATAACTGAAGGCAGCTTCACAGGGAGCTCACTTCTGGAACTTACTGCTGAAATCACACAGTGTTGATATTTACAGTCAGATTGCTTTCAGGGAGGCTTTTTTTCATCCTTTCATTAATTGCTATTGAGGTGTTTCAGTGCATGGTGCTCAGAATCAGTTCCAATGGCTTGATTCCATTATCCTGCTCAGTGGTTCCAAAAATAGCAGGGCTGGCGAGTTGGCCTGCTAGCAAAGTCACTTTGTCAGCCCAGATGAATTGCTTTCTGTTTGTCATGCACGTCTTCCGCTTGAACCAGTCCCGTTTTCAAGCTGAAATGACCCATAATGGAATTGGTAATCGGTTACTTTTCCTGCACCCTGCTGTGAACCCATATCCCAGTACATCTGCTAGTAAAAGCATTTTCCTCATGTTTCACTATGAAGGAGAAGTGCGATCGAGCCGCATCTGTCCTTTTTACAGGGCTGATTTTTAAAGGTGTCAGGGTTTTCTAATCCCTTTCCATACCTTTTTATTTGCTTCACTATCATTCTCATTGCAACCTTTTGTGCTGTTAAAAATAATTACTTTTTTGATGAAGGTAGAGATTGTGTTAATGCCTGCAGAACAACATGGAGGTAAAAGATGAGTATACAGTAGTACCTTTTTAAAGATTTTACAATTTCGTAGAAATTTAAATGGTTACTTTATGAGAGGGTAAAGGGAGTACTGGAAAGGGTATTTACAGTACATGCTCCCACTTGAATTAATAAATGTCTAAAATATTATATTCTTGTATCATTGTATTGTTACGTTTATGATTGGGTAATGGAATAAATGGCAGGTAGATTCCCCAATTTATTTTGCAGTGGCAAAATCACCAGGCAACAGTGTGCATGAGTTGATAAATCATGCTCCAGGAAAAACGTTGTATTCCATAGGTAGACTTCTACACGTGTTCTGGGAAGCAGATTGCTACATCGTAACAGACCCACAGTAACTGAAGGTGATTAGCTCATCAGCCTCACCTATTGTAAAACAGCAAGTGGAGCTCTCTGCTTCCCTGTTATGGAGTCCAGGAAGAACGCATGCAAGTTAAAACAGAGGTCACAGTTTGTTTTTCAGGCAAAAAGACATTTTGTGTAACTTGAAAGAATAAAAATGAAGTATTTTGCAACCTCTTTTTTGTAATTGCCATCTATAAAATATAATTGGTCTCTTAGTAAAACAAGGGTCTTGTGCCTTGGTATAGATTAGATATAGGTTTTGGCGTCTCTCCTTTGTCATTTTATAAACGATCTAGGCAGTTCTGTACTGCAAAAACCAGGGAAGAGAGGAAGTGATGGTGATGAGTTCCTGTCCTGATGTGCAAATACACAAAGGATGAGCGTGGAAAGAAATTGGTAGAGTAATTTGCAAATGCAAAAAGACAAGGTGCTGCATTGTTTCATGCAGTCTGATTTACTGTATTTCACCCTCTTCCCTTTTATAAACTTCTGCTACAGAAAGAGAAATCTCAGCTGTTTTCTACATGTCTGTCACACAGACATTGGTTAAAGGAGAAGTCAGTTTATCAGGTCGGTTTATGGGCAGCAAGTAATTAGTTATCGAAGGATAAGTGCCAGTAAGGGCATTTTGGATCATTTGAATTGTGAACCCCAATTATTTTACATTGGAGAGACATGTTATGTGTGTAGAATGCAAGATATCTAGATCTTTATCTTGTGACCTGTATTGAATCCAACAAGAAACTTCGTTTTTCAAAAAAGGTAGGAGCTATATAGAATACATATTACTGTAGCAATTACAAATTCTTTCAAACTTAAGAGTCAAGTGTTTTAAGGTAGATGTATGCAGTTGGAAAGGAAGTGACGTTAGTCACAAGCTGGAAAAGAATGAGGTACATTTATCTGTTGACTTGAGTCACTGTTCATATTTTGTACAGTAAACCATACCTCCTTGTGTCTCGTCTGCCCTCTCGCTTCGTAAATTGTAATGAATTTTTGCATAGTGCAAATTTCTCTGCTGGATTGGTGATGCATTCCACTGTCTTCAGAGGACTGATCAGGAGCCAACAAACTAATTTCACATGTGATCTGCACCTGATGAAAACATGCTTTGGGTTTAGTCTGATTATGACAAGAAACTGAAAAAACTAAATGTTATTACATTTTTAGGGAAAATGTCATCAGGTCTCTAAATCTCTGTATCATTCTCTTTTTAAATTTTGCGCTCCAAAAATATTTAAAATATTGCTTTCTAAATATTGGGACAGGATGTGTTTGCCTTGCTAATTTGGCATACCGATGACTGTTCATTGTAGAGCTTATCATGCTTTAAAGGTTTTTTTGTGACAATTATATTCAGAATAACAAGCTAATGAAATCATCCCTAAAATGGCATGGATTTGGTGTGACGACGTAGGGTCAGCAGAACTGTTACCAGACATTACGTTTGGAGTGAGATCTGGTTTGAGATGTCTTTTCAACATATAGAAATGTATTATGTATTTAATAGAATGGTTTGTTAGTATATTTAAAAGAGAAATGTATTGTTTATTTAAACTGGTGATATTTGTGTGTTATGATTTAAATGTATTTTGTGTTTATTTAAAACACAATGTTTTGTGTTTGTTATTACTGGTGTAGGTGTGCAAGATCTGTTTTTGTTTAAATTTGTATTTTACAATGTGAGCGTTTTGTTTTTGTTTTAAATATTTTTTTCTCACCAATGTGCTTTTCATCCATAGTACCTGCCTGTGTGTGTCTGTCAGCTTTCTGGTCTGGGAATGTCCCTGCTCGGCTACCCTGTCACAGTGATGGATTTTTTATTTTTTTTTCACTTTAATTTCCATGTTTACTTTCTTTGCTGATGGCGTGTCTTGAAAATGAAATAAAGCCCTTGAAAATGATAAGCTGCTGCTTTTAGCCGTTCCACTGCATTGCCAGCTGATCGTCTTCCCTCCTCATTTTCCATTAACTGAACTCCGATGTTGTACATATTGAAGGCAACTGAAACATTTTCAGTGCCATAGTTGTATGTGTATTGCACCGGCTTGCTGTTTATTTTAGACCTCTATAGTTCAGTTTGTGCGCTTTTCATATTCACCAACCCACCTTCCGGATACATATAGTCCAAGACCTTAAGCTGGTATGTTTAAAAATCCTTGCTCCACCATCTCAGCCAATCCCAGGCATTGGTACATATCCATTTCCTGAAGTCATATCTGCCCTGGCAGTTCAGAGACAGGAAATAGACTAAATAAGAGCCAAAGGAGATTGAAACATAATCAACAACTTTATTTAAAAAGAGCATTACAAAATAGTAAAAGTTCTCTTAGGAGAGACCTCACAGTGGTTAGAGAGGAGGGCTTTGAGCTGGCCGGCCCAGCAGAGACATATTTACTGTGTGGCCCCGGCTGGGGGCTGGCCACTTCATTTTCTTGTGTTGCACTCCAATTAGCTGCTAAATTGGTAAATAACTCCTGAAGAAATATTTTAAGCATTCTGGTTTAAAAGTAATTTTTACAGGCTGAGATGAGTTAGCTCATGTTACATAAAGGACCTCTTTGAAGTTTCTGTGTAGTGTTTAGTAAGAGCTAGTGCACTTAGTGGGAGGCGTTTCCTGGAAATGTAGGCTTTACAGTGTAAGAGGGAGGCGGCCTTAACTTTACCTCGCACAAGGAGTCCTAGTTTGTTTTGGGAAAGAAAAAAAAGACCTGGTTGTCGATTTTTTTCCTGACCCTTTTTAAGGTAATTTAGGTTGTAAGTCATCAGCATTAGCAATGCTGTATTCACTTAAATAACATTTAGAGTTCAAACAGACCAGAAAAGAGAGATGGGAAAGAAAAACATAGTTCAGTTCCATCCACTGGAACTTATTTTGACACCAGTAACCCCTCTGCTGTCTGGCTGAAGAGGCAAAACCAAGCAAATTACTGAGTTTCACATTCTGTATCTCAGACCAAGGAAAGTCTGTTCCTCACTCCCATAGGAAGCAAAGTTAATTGTTTAGAGGTCAGAATTCAAATTCCGCCTCCTTGAGTGGTCTGTACAGGCTAAATGTTTTCTTTTAAATAGAATAACATTATAATAATGTTCTTCACAGGGTTTGCATTTACTGCCTTTATCATCCTTTCATGCAGTTTTATCAGTTCTTTGTTTATTTAAAGGTAAGGCTTGATGTGTGACTCGGTTTCCACTTCTTCTTGCTGTAGAATGATCATTTGTTATTATTTATCTTTTAGAACCAGAGCAGCACCCAGGGTTATTTCCAGTGTCCAATTACAAAAAGAAGTTGATTTAGTAAGATTGATTTATTTTACCTGTTGGGACTGACACCACCATTTATTTTAGTGTGTATTAATCAGGTTTTGTACTACAGATGATGTAATGAGGCCTGAGGGCCTGTCGGGGGCAATGTTTTTGTGAATTCTAGGTTTACATTAAAAAAATAAATAATAATAAAATACGTATTATGCACATTTTTTATATGGGTGTTTTCTTTGCTTTGTTTTTTTAAATCTTGAAAAAAAACAAGACTATGAATGTGGTTTATGAATCAGAGATCAAATCCCTTGTATCTTCCGCCCTGTGAAGGGGCAGCACTGTGGATTTCTTCTGCTCCCTTTAGTGTCCCCTCTTGTGTGTAGTGAGTCCATACCTGCAGACTGGTCCAGCCCACCTGTTGACTAGAGTTGCCAGGATCTCTAGAGCTCACTTTGTGTAGGTGTGGTAGCTCTCTGAATTCCATCTGGCTGGGTATGCTTATATTTTTTCACTTCACTTCCTAAAGATTTGTGGTAAACAGGTATTCCAGAATAATCCTGCATCTGCTTCTTGGCACTTAGGAGCTCTTCTCGTGGGTATACGGCATTGCCTAAAGAAACAAACAAGAACCAATTAAGGATGAGCGCCTCGTTCTTCTGCGCGGGGTATTTTGGCCCCAGTGGAGAGTGTTTACTGCTGGGTGTCAAGGTTATCCCTGCGGTGTTGATGCTGGGAAAAGAGCCTGGTTTCAGGTGCGTCTTTCACAGACTAGAACGAGGGCAGGTCACTGTTCTGAGGCTTCAACCCTAACGATGGGGCTGCTTGAACCCCTAATACAGTGCAGTTTAATGACCCTGTGCTATTTCTATGTCAGCTCACAGGCATATCTTCCATAGTCTGTATACCTGTGTTTTCAGTTAAGATTTTTTGAATGTAACACAGGAGGTTTTTGTTTTGTATTGGTAGTACAGGGAGGGTGTTTGGGGCTCGTACTCCTACAGTATAGCATTCAGTTTGATTCAATCTCATCTGTCCTAAAGCTCTGCTGTATTAGTTACAGTAATTGTATCATCACCTTAGTAGCGGCAATGGAGCAGCTGTGTTCTAGAAGAAGTGTGGATGTTTACCAAGTAAGCATTTGCTAGGCCAGTCTGTTAGTGAAAAGGGAGTAGGCAACATGGGGAGACATTCAGCTGGATCAGACTCTGGCTGTGGAATGGATCTGTTTCAACGAGGCAGAGCTGCATTCTCTGAATGTCTGTAGTGCTGGTGTAAGGGCAATGCTCCTTCTGTAGTCCTCTGGTTTGTGCAGATAACATGAAATCAAATCTCCCCAGTTTGCCTGACACCGTCATTTCATTTGACTGGATTCAATCATTTGCAGCTTGGTGTAAAATGCACTGAGTGGGGAGCTAATTGCTTTCCTACCATATACAGGCGAAATGGTTTCATTTTTTGACAAACTGGCTGTGCAGTTGCTAATGCTGGCAGTGTTTAGCCAGATATTTCTGTGCATTCATTTGCCTGCAGTTATAAAGGTGGCCATTTGCATCATTGCAAGCAGTTTTTCTTTTTGTGGCATACACAAGGCAAAAAAAGGATCTCGCTGTAATTAAAGCGAGTGAGCAAGACTTGCAGAATGATACCAGAAGGCATGTTCTGGTCTCGGAGGAATCCCTCCTCTGTTAATCATTTTGTTATGATGTCTTAATGATGCAATCTGTGGTTTAGGGGTTAAAAGGAAGCTTTGGGAGCCATGGGATCAATTCTCAGTCCTGTCCCTCACTCACGGAGTGACTGGCTTGTGAGGAAGTTAATTCACCTTCCTCTGATTAAGCTGAAGCCAACTGAGACATAATGAGCATGACCATACTGAACAAGGCGAGGGGCTGGTTTAGGTGTCTTGAGATTTTACGAAATGGCATGTTGTAAACAGTTTCTAAAGGCACACAATTAGCTGTGTGCCCATCTGGAAAAACAATATTTCCCATATGTTAAATGCATTGGCCACTATTCTGAACTGCTACTGTATGAAATGTGCCCCCGTCATATCTTTCAGGACCAGCAGATTTAAATGAAAGTGGCCATTACAGTATGGAACTTAAAATAAATAAACTGTGAAGCTGCTTAGTCTTTAAATATACTAGTATTTATGTTTTAACTAATATACAATTTGAGTTAGATACTGTATGTTGGTAATGATTGCCCGAAATATAAACCAGTTGTCCATTCATAGAATACCTTTTCTTGATCTCTAGTGTAGAACTTTAATAATGTTGTCAAATGCAGGCCATCCAGTGTATCAGAAAATCCACACTTAATTATTTTTACAAAGCTCAGTAAGGAAGGATAACTAGTTTTTTAATACTTAGCAGAGAAGATGTGTGACTGCTGTTTCACACTCCTTAAGGAGGCAGTTTTTGCAGAGAATCTGTGCTTACACCTTGGAGTAAAATAACATCATATACTGTTGGTCTTATGCAGTGAATAAGGAGCTGGCATTGTTTCCCATAGCTAGGAACAAGACTCCAAATTTCAAAAGTCAAACTGTACGGTTAGCATGCAGAGTGCAGCAGGATTTCAAGGCTGCAGCGAATTGCTGGGAGTCAGATTACCTACAGGCTTCAAAACATACCAGATGGCCCTTTTATTTCTCTTAACGACAAGTGAAAATATAGAGAGAGTCAACAATGTGGCATGAGATTATAAATACACTGTTTTCGTGCAAACAGCAATACTACCATCATGGTAAGGGGGTGTTTCTGCACAAGGGTAGGACACACAAATAAAAAACACCATAACACTGTCAACAATCAGACATGACCAGTCTGCAAAGTGTTTGAATTGTTCCAGGTGGATACATTACCTATCAGGTTTTAAAGAATTTTGGGGTGGAAATGTACAGCAAAGTGGAGTGTTTTTTACTGCATTTGATTCGAAAGCACCTTTGTTGTCTAGCCCATCGTGATTGAAACTACAACACGATCAGTAATGACATTTGTATAGCAGATTAACCAGTCATGTGAGATGTGAAGGGCAGTCCATATTTATATATTTTGTCGCTTGGGTAGGATTACAGTATATGCGTGGGTCTGTTTTTTGTATCAATGCTGATCTGCTTCCCGAGGCCTCCTCCTCTGATCCTTGTGGTTTGTGTTTCCAGGTCTCGATCGGGAACCAGCCACTCCAGATCACACTGGGGCCCCAATTCCAGCTCTCAGAATCGACCTCAGGAACCGCGGAGCCGAAACAGGATCTCCACAGTCATCCAGCCTTTGAGACAGAGCGCTGCAGAGGTGGTCGATCTAACCGTGGATGAAGATGGTAGGTGTACCTTACTACAGGGCTTACGGGACTATGGCAGGGGATTGTTGTAAAAAAAAAAAAACAGTTTTGAAGAAAAATATTTGGGATCTGTTATATTTGGGAAGTAATACCAAAGCTCAGTCATTGTTAGAAGGCTGTAACCTTCTTTGTATCCATTAAAACCCCTGTGGAACCACATGAAGCAACAGAAATCTGTGAGAACAAGTTCATTCGATTTTAACCTCCACAGTTTTTCCTGGTTAGGAAAATTGAATTTGTACCACAAAACACAGTGAGGTATAAGTTGCAGAGAATCCAATAAGAACAAGTTACTTTTTGTGAAAGTTTTAGTTACAAAGCAAAACACATTGACATGCGAAAGGAAATACAAGTTGAGTTGTCATTGTAGGAAAGTCTTGTGCTTGGCCCGTTTTGTAGGAATCAGTAATGTCAAGCTGTTTGTGATTCAGTAGGTGGGAAACATGTGACACAAAGGTCACAGGATTCAAAACACTTATTGAAGAAAACCTTAATCTTGTCTATCTACAGTGGTAACAGCACCTCCGAATAGTGCTGTGGCATGTTGGTCTTGGGTTAACAGGACCATCCTTTAAAATGAGGTGTAAAACTGAGATTCCATCTGCTCCACTGCAGGTCAAGATCACAGGGGTTTGGACTGGTGACACCTCCTTGAAGCTTTATAATCCTACCTTGTCAAAAATGAAAACATAAAGCCAAGTGACAGATCAGTGAATTGTCAAGAAAGATGACATCTGGTTTTCAAATCCAGAGCGTTTGCTTGAACCCTTGTCCACTACATTTCAGCACACAGTACACTAGTGTATAACACTGATAAGATCTCTTTTCTAAAAAATGTATGCCTTTTTTTCCTCTCTGTATCTGAGCAACACACAAACTTGAAATATTAGCGTCTGCTTCTGTGACGGTGCCTGCTGGTTTTTTTTTATGACTGTAAATTGAAACAGACATGCAACTGCTCAGTTATTGATAGGGGGCCAGAGCCCCAGCCATTCTGGACCAGGCACATTTTAAAAGAACAATTACGAAATATTGCAGTAATTCATTGCCAATAGCTACATTTCTCCTTCATCTTGTAGAGATTTATTCAAAAAAGCAAAATTAACCCACAGTTTTACTTGTCTATTTAAAACTATATACAAAGCCAGGGGAGCTCTTTTAAATGAAGATTAGGCACATTCTGAAGATGCAGTCAATTGTTTCTATTGAAAAATAAGATTGGATTTATACCTCCAACAGTGAAATTACTTCTGTGTGAGGCAGTTTTCCAATTATTTTTTTTCACCTTATCTTAAGATGCTAATCTTATTCCTATTTTTGCACAGCATGAAATATTCATTTTTTGATATCTCTTAAATCCTATGATTTTCTTTAATTGTAGTAATAATTCTATCTCCCTACAGGATTGGGTGTGGCACTGCAGGTATCATGCCAATGTGTTCTTGTTGTATCATTTCGATTAAAGTAATTAACGTTGTAGAGTTGTACGTACAAATTGAAAGTGTGAGAATGAGTCATCTGATCAATCCTTTACCCTTTATAAAACCCCAAATGATAGCTGCTTTCCATCCGACAGCCATTAGGATTTTAGACCCTGGGTAAAGCATCGTACAACAACTAATGGTCTTCTTTTAAAATACATTTTTAAAAAATGACTCTAACTTTACAATGTGAATAGTGATTATACCATACTTTGTGGAAGCTATTAAAACCATGAATACCCATTAGTATTTCTATTATTCCAGCAAAGAAGGCAGTATGGATTACTAAACAATCGTCCTTCTCCATTAACACAGTGCCAGTTAGATCTATACAAGCTGTGGGAATGCGGTGCTAACTGCAAGCCACAGAGAAACCGCGTTAACAACCCACTAGACAACTGGTTGCAGAGCTTGCTGTAGTTTACCTATAGCTTCAAGGCACATTCCACCACTAGTCACAGCAATGTTAACCTGCAAACAAACCAAAACAATAAAAACTATTTTTAGAATTCCTGTCTTTGTTACAGAGCAGAACATTGCGTGGGTGTTCTAGAATGTATTGGTGAACATGATAGATAGATAAAACAGAAGAAATGTAAGAAAAACAGAAGAAATGTATTTTTATATCAGCAGAATATCGCTCTTGGCTTCTAAAAGAGGTAGAACATGAATGGATGGACATTTTTGCTGTGTAACCTTTACCTGCAGTTGGCTAGGTATATAGGTATATGTAGATCTTGACAAAGATCAGAATTATTTTGAGAAAACAAACTTGTCCACTGAAGGCCAGTGTATTTCCTGGCAGCGTATTGTGGCAGACATATTCCCTGCCAGCGTACATCCGAGACAAAATCTCTTCCAATGCATTTTTATTATCATCTTCCCTGGGGACAGTCAATCAGGCTGCCAAAGAACTGATATAGACATAATCGCACAGTATTGCTTAAGTTCCTCTTGCATTGATTATCGTGTGGAGGCCGTTTATCAGGGATAAAGATTCCAGATGAAAACTGCATTGAAACACATGCAACTGAGCACGTGTTTCTCCAGTGATGGGGGAGGGGGTATAAATATTTCAAATTCTCCAGCACTGTATTGCTTTAGAGAGGACAGGAGTACTGGCATTCATGTACTGAGCACTGTACAGAAATAAGAACATCTCCATTGGTAACGCAAGACTGTGAGAGAGCTGTGCAAAAATACTCTGCATTGTAAATGAGGACTATCCCTTTTCAAGGAAGTAGACTGCATAAGGCACACTAGGCGTGGCATTCAAAAATGAATGCTTTAGTAAACATTGGTGCTGCAGCAGGAAGCAGCCCCCTAGTACTGTTCATGTTATCCTGGTGAGTGCACAGGGCTGAGCTGTTGGTTTTTATTGTTTTCAAATTCAGACTCGATGCTTCAAGGCAATAGCGTGCCCATTTAACAATGTCCTTATCATATTGTGGGTGATATTTACAATTGGTCAATTCTTTTCATGCCCCTTGATTTTTGTTCTTTTTACTAAGTTCCACGGAAGGAGAAATGGCTCATCTATTTTGTGGTGATTATTACCCGAGTACAATACATTCTCACAGGTTTATTTTTTGTTTTATTAGATCCCACAGTAGTGCCAAGTACATCTGCTGTTGCCAACTCCCAGTGTGTGAGCTCCACTTCCAATAATGCATCTACCTCAGAACAACCCCCAGAAGCTGCCCTGGGCCCCTCCAGTAGCAGCCATGCCTCTGTGCCAGTGACTGTGGGAGTGTCTTCACACAGCACAGCTGGTTTGACTGCAGGGGGTAAGTGCAATTAAATATTGTACTGTAAGAATGTGTTTCACTGGTAATGATGGGGCTGCTCGTGGGTCAATGCCACTCAGGAGAAGGCAGTAGCTAGTATGAAATGAGGGCTGAGAGACCAAGAATAATCACAAGAAAATTTGGAGAGTCCTCCCATCAAAGGTAGACCACCTTGTTGTGCAAGAGATCCCAGTGTCTTTTCTTACATGCTGCAGTGGTTTAGAAAAAGAAAGAAATGAGCTCATCCGCTGGGGTTTAATTGTTTTTATTTCCTTGTTTAAAGATGATGCTAGAAGAGGAGCCTCGGTAGCTGGGAATACTGGTACAGCCATGCCCCGGCTGCCATCCTGTTGCCCCCAGCATTCTCCATGCAGCGGCCCCTCGCAGGGTCACCCCTCCCTGGGCCATGGCCACTCGAGCTGTCTGCAGCAGCAGCAGCAGCAGCAGCAGCACGGGCATCCCCACCACTTCCAGCACCACCACCATCACCACCACCACAATGTGCACTCAGCCGGCCCACAGCCCCCGCTGCCCATCCCCGACTCCAGCTGCCCCCTGGAGAGACCCACGGCAGTGCCAGCACCCTGCGGCGCCAGCAGTGGCACAGGCAGCCAATATCACGATCAGGTAAGTCCCATACCCACAGAAGTCAATTGCGTCTGAGGGTCATTGATGAAAAATTATGTATTGGGGAAACAGAACTCAGAATGATTAAGCCAAAGGTAACCATATAAGTAAAATAGCTTTAGCAAGATTTTCCACATTTCCCAGTCTTGAAAATTGGGCTAGGGAATAGACTCCCTTTTTTATCTTAAGTTTGTTTTATTCTAACTGTAGACTTTTTTTTTTTGTAGCGGTCGATTGACGCTAACCCCATAATAAAGCCACGTATGGCTTTCAATTGAGAATAGAGACTTTCTAATATCTATGTATGCCGCTTTTTGTGAGATTGCATGTATGCATCGCTTTAAAGATCAATCCCCTAGCGATGTTTCCAAAGGAGCTGACCTCATTACCATGACCAGATTTCTCTATGATGCTTCACTCCTTTATCTCGGAATGGGGGAGGGGAGTGCTGCGCATACACCCCTTTAGATAAATAAATAATGTCATCTAGCTTCATCTCGCGTGCTGGCTGCTGAACACTTAATGGCACAGTAGTAAAAGACGCCTGTGGGTTTTGAATGCTGCCATGCCAACTCTCAATAACACTGTCTGGACCCAACCCCCAGAAGTCTTCTTTGTAAACCCAGTTGCAATACAGATGCTGCTGGGAAAGGCAGGTCTAGGATCCCTTAAAGCGGACTGCTGTCAAGTTTAGCCTTTACTCCACCACTCAAACCATGAGTAAAGGTTGCAAAAACATTTAAATAAAAATAAAACATAAGCAGGTGTGTGTGTGTGTGTGTGTGTGTGATTGTGATTTTTATATTTGACTGTAACAACTAATCACAGACTGTGTAGTACATTGCAAGGTAAGTTCAACAATTATGCATTGTTTTTGTAAAACCATGAAGCCTTCCCATTTTGATCTGTACTATATATTATCCTTGCATAGCTCGGGATTATTAATTTGAAAAGGCAGAAGATAAAATCCTTATTTAACTGAAAAAAATAAATAGACTGTGTTACCAAATATTAATGCAAATAATGATTTTTCTATTTTCTAACCCTTCAAAGGTGCCTCAGAGGAGAGTGAATGCACTTGTGTGTGCAACCATGCACAAATATACCGTATTCCTTCTAATTGAAGACGCACTTTTTAAACCATTTTTTTCTTCTCCAGAAATAGCCTGCATCTTAAATTAGAGTACAGTATAGTGATGCGTTTATTAAAATCGCCAACAAAAGACATGACTACCCGAGTACACAAACAGCAATGTGACTGACTGCAGAAAAAAGACTAACAAAGACGTCACTGACTGAATACACACGCAGCAACGTGACTTACTGCTGAGAAAAGACAAACAAAAATCTGATCTTGAATCATCCATGATGTACAGGCAGCCATTTTCAAAAAAGCTTAATTCTTCCTGAGGAATTCAAAGATAAGCTTTTACAATTTCAGTGTTTCGTTATTAGGCTCAGTTTTAACAAACCGTACCAGCCTGGACAGATCGGAAATGCTGATCAGACCCCTGTATCTTTGTAAATGCATATTTATTTTATGTTTTATTTTTTTCCTCAAATTGAGGGAGGGAAATTTGGGCTGCGTCTTAAATTCAAAGGCTTACGGTATATATGTTAAAGTACATATGAATCGGTGCATCAGTCACTATAGTCACTAATGCCCTGAATGTATTCCTGTGACTAGATTTTTTCAGCATATGCTCTGGGCAGGTGATTGACACAAGATCCGGTTTGTAAAGCAGAACCCTTTCTTCAGAAAACATGTTCAGTAATGTTTGGGGTTTGCTCTAATTGAGGTTCCTAAGCTCACTTCCTGCTCTTGCACCTATGTGTACAACTGAGACTGGGGGTTCAATGAGGTATTGTTACATTTTAGCAATAAATACATGAATTTGGAGAGTTTTTATTTTCTGCAAGTCTAAATTTCAATGGATTTAAGATACAAGATGGGTGGATCTGTGTTCACAATTAGGTGCTGGTTTTTGAACATAAGTGGTTATTTGTTATACACATTTATGTAGCTGTTTCACACTTTGATAAACTCCCCGTAAGCAGTGACTGATATTACAGATACACGTACAGCCACAAGCCACATCCCCAGAATAGGTTATGTATAATACATCAAAGTCTTTAACCTTGTTTAAAACAGAACTGATATCTCTTTGAATACAGAGCGAACTATACTTCACTGGATATGTCAAGTTTTTTTTTGTTGGTTTTTCAGCTCACTGTTGGAGGGCTGTGGATGAGGTCCAACAGTAAATTGTTTCATGTATCTAATCCAGCAATGTTTTCTAGAAACGTACGTATTTCAGTGGCTTACAGGGAGGACAGCTCCTTACAATATTCAGTCAATTCCAAGATCAAAGGCAGTCATTGTCTAGTGTTCGGTCACCCAGCAGTGTACTCTATACTTCTTTCTTCTTTTAGGTTTAGCGGCTAGCTCTTGTGAATGTATTCTTTTAGTTTTAAGTTGTCCTGCTCATCCACAGTTTGCTAGGCAATACAGTGGGCTTTTTCTGTGACATCAGCACCAGATTGAGAGGGATGTGCTTTAGCTTTTTATTTGGATATTACATTTGGTTTTGATTAATTGTTACTCCTAAGTAATATACTGCCCATAAAATACTCCCAATCTACAGGCGTTCCCAACATTGGAATATATAGATGATATGCCAATGTTGGTAACTATTCATCTGTTTTTTTAATTCCTCTTTTGGTTAGAGTTCCAGGAAATCTATGTACAACAAAATGTGTTTTAAATATTTTATTTTAAATCTATATATGTATTTTAGCAGACCCTGCCTGTGGATCTAAGCAACAATGGCTACAGAAGCCACGGGAGCAGCAGTTTCCATGGAACCTCTGCCTTTGATCCTTGCTGCCCTGGCTCCTCGTCAAGAACTACAGCTTTTGGTCCTCAGAACACTGCTGGGCCCATCCAACAAGTGACCGTAGACAGCTATGGATCAGCCATGGTCGCCCAGCCCCAACCCCAGCCCCAGCTCCAGCCCCAGCCCCAGCTCTCCTCCTGTAGACATTATATGCACCCCACATGTAAGTACCCCTTCCAAATTCAAACTTGGCTCACACATGTTTCTAGGAGGACTGTATGCTCTATTTAGATTGCAATAAATTCATATTCATAAGCTTTTCTAGCACAGGCATATATGCCTCTCAACCCCTGGGATGCCAGCCAGAGACACATATGAGGAATCACCAAGAAAAAACAGCTTGCAAGTCAATGAGAACACATTGAGTAAATAGGAATAGTAAAAGAAAGAATATGGATATTAATAGATACATTATCTAAATGCAACTTGTGTAGTAATTAATACAACCTGTACTAGCCAAGTTTAAATAACATGAACATATTGTAGCGTAGGCCATAATGATACCTACTGTGTATGTGTTAGCTGATCTGTCAAGTCAGGCATGTAACCAAATGACTACATTTCAGGGTTTTCGTGAAATGACTACAGATTATATATATATATATATATATTTGGCAAGCTGCCTCAAAGTTGTGGTCATTTTGGTCTAGCGCCTGGTTTAACAGAATCGGTGTAAGATACTGTGTTAGGGGGTCCCCGAGGGGCTCACCTGATAGAAGCGCAGCCGCGTGGTGCGCAGGGTGAGTCGCACAGCGCAGGTTCACGTCCTGGCTGTGTGAAGTAGGCCAGTCTTCACTGGGGACTCCGAAGGGAGCGTCACATTGACCCCAGATGCTCCCATGGGTTAGGGAGGGAAAACAGGCAGGGACTGTTTCACCTCATCACTCTACAGAGAACCCTGCTGGCCAGGCACCCAGTGAGCTCAGAGCAGACACCTGCAGGGCTGGGCTGAGGTCGGTGGCTCACTGACATCGGCTCTGGAGTTCCTGGGTGAAAAAGAAAGCTGGCTTGGTTGTGGGATCTGAGGACGCCCACTGAATCACTGGTCTCCTGAGCCATGTGGGGAATTGCTGCGGTGAGGAGAGAAGCGATTGGGCATTCCAAATTGGGAGAAAATCTGATGGAAAATTTATAATTGGACACACTAAATTAAAAAAAAAAATAAATACTGCATTATTTACTTATTGAATAACCGTCTAACACCAAGAAGAACCACATTTTTGTTTTCTAATAAACAAAGTAAATATCTAGACACACCATTCTTTAACAATGCTTTGTAGACCTGCCAGGACTTTTTTCACTAATAAATAAATAACTTCCCTAGTACTTACGTTTTCTTAAATCTGGGTAAGGATTTTGCCCATTTACACCTGTGCAAGTCTTGCATTTCACCATTATATTTTGCAATATTTCTCAGTAGTCCCTGAGCTTATGAGTTTGGGCCACTAAAAAGCAGCTGTATTATTGAAAAAGCAGAAGAAACAGAAATGCTTTGTATTTAGTCATTCTATACATTCTGTTTGGGGTGGTTTGTATCGAGCAATGTGGTTGTTGGACACTCTCAGATGAAAACAGTTTCTGTCTTTTTTTTAAAGGGAGCATTAACAGCAGCTGTCATCGAAACTACATGATTAAAAAACAAAAAAACAAGAACACAATGGTGGTGTACTCTTTGTTCTCCACATCTAGCCCTTTCTCCTTTTGGCCGCGGGGTGCGATATGCTGGCCGGACGCTTTATGCTAATGAACTGTTATCCCTCTACAAGCCCCACCTCCCCTGGGGCCGGGAGATGCGTGCAGCTGAGCGTCGCTTTTTCCGATTGGTCTTTTTTTCTTTTCACGTCCTCAGCGTTGCCAGATTTGATTGGTTTTCTGGGGCTGGTTTTGCCCAAAATGTTTTTTTTTTTTTGAGGTGGTCTGCTACTCAAATTAACTAAAATCTCGCTAAAATCCAGCGCATTTACACTTTCAAACATGACTTCAGTGGATTTGGCCGGCATGTACTACCCTTTTTGCGGCTATGAAATATACATAGGTAGTGTAATTGTTATTATTAAAGTGCTTTAAGAAAGTTTGTGTGTTGTGTACCGTGGTGGCTTTACTGCGGTATCCTGGTTTAATTTGTAGCATCCAGCGCGTGTTTTTTTTTTGTTTGTTTGTTTGTTTTTTTTAATTATTAACGTACCACGTACGTGGAATTATTCGCATTTTTAATTACTTTAGTTTATTTTGGACGGTAAGCAGTAGGGAAACCTTGTACTATAGTTGAATTGTTTTAAGTTTGTTGTGTGATATTTTGTTACTGTGATGCTGTTATAAAAAATGCAGCAATCGATTTTGCAAGATATATATATATATATATATATATATATATATATATATATATATATATATATATATATATATAATATAATGCCCGTATTCAAAATGGATTCGAGTAGACAATACCAGGAAAATACCGGTGCTATCCTTCCTTTTGTAGGCCGATCTGCACAAAGATTTCAGTGAAGATTTCTTTCTATCGTCATAAACCAGTTCTATACTTTTTGCAGTAAACCGTCTCATCTTGGTTACCGGTGTATTTTAAATCTATGATGTAGTACATTATTATATGAATTGTTCTGGAAACGTTGGCTAATGTTTTTGTTTAAATTATGTTCTTACATTCATTGGTGAATTGTAACTACGAATATAACCATGCTTTATTATTTGTTACTGTGAATAATAAGAATATAACTAGATCGAAATGGATTGTTGAAACTTTCTGGATCAATGTGAAATGTGCATCATACAAATCTACTGCCATTCTCTGCAATATGTTGTAAGTGTGCTGTCGTTTTGAATAGACCTCAGGATTTGTCAAACCTGTTGCCTGGTTACCTGCCATGATATATTCGTTGACCTTAAATAATTCTCTGATGTCACTGTTAGATGACATTTCCTGAATGCATTTAAATAGTTAACGACATTTTAACTACAATATGTTTTTTGCTGATGTTAAAATTGTCTACATTTTTATTTGATGTGAAAATAAATAATACAGTACGCAGAGTAGCACAGAGACATACTGTCAGTTAGTTGTACACACCATTGGAACATTTGCAAACCTATCTACAAGGCATGGGCTCACCGACATGAAAACAGTCGCGTTATAATAAGGTGGTCAGATGTCAGGAAATATAACTAAACCCTCCGCTAAATGTCTTGTGTGTGTGTGTGTATATATAGATATATATATATATATATATATATATATATATATATATATTATTATATATATATTATTATATATAACATTTGTAGAATTAAGTTTCAGAAAATTCAACACAAATGGACTGTGATGAGCGTTACAATTGGCATCTTTATTCACTGCTGTTTAGTATGTCAGTCAGGTTTTTTCAATGTCTCTGTTCAGATCTATAGTAACACGCCAGGGAACTGTTCTGTTATGAAAATGCATAAGCTCAGCATATTTTCATGGCCTATATGCCAAAGTGGGTTATGCTGGTCTGCTGACTGCTTAGTAGAATTTGTTCATTTTTATTTATTTAAACTGAAAATAGTATTGGTCTTTTTTAACTCTTTTTTATAGTAACGATTAAGCTTTAAGTAGTAAAATAAAAACGTCACTGGTATGCATTGGCTTAAACAGCTGCAGAAGTATTGTGTAATGCTGGGGCTGGTTCAGACATTTCTGTGCGGTGATTGGATTTTAAAATAATTGGAAAGTGGCAATTTTAATCGGATCTCTTAATCTGTAAAGGTGCCTGTGCAAGAGGATCTCATGGTCCTTCTGCAGCTATTCTTATAAAACCCATTTTGCTGCAGAAGCTTCTTAGATCTGAACCAGCCTTTTAAACTAACGCTAATCTTTTTGTTTGTTGTATAGATGGCCCGCTGGCACGATCACTTCACCACCAAACTTCTTCCTCCTGCCCTCACTCACATGGAAATCCCCCACTCCCACCACAGCCCCCACCACAGACTGAGTATGTTATTCCTCACCCTGTGCACCCCTTTCACCCCCAGCTCCCCTCTCACACACCGAGCCACTCTGTGCCACCAGCACCGCCCCCCACCCTTCCCTCCCACCACCTCCCCAGTTCTGCAGCACCTATACCACAGCACATACCCCATGAGCACCAGCCCCTTGCACATCACATGGGTCCCTCCGTACAGAGACTTCACCAGCACGAGATGTTGCAGAGGATGGAAGTCCAGCGGAGACGCATGATGCAGCACCCAACGTAAGTCCACATTCTTCCTGTCATTGCTTTAGGGAGATAGCTTTTGTAACGTTCATGTGCTTCGTCCTGAACTTTGCTCATAAGAGATTCTGGTCTGATGTAATTCACAGCAATTATAAAGGTAGATTAATTTCATATTGTGGGAAAATTCATCTATAACAGGCAGAAAGGATTGCAAATGTATATGTAGCACAGAAAAGGACTGGTTGGCCGTGTAATGGTTAGAGTCCTAAAAAAAAATATATATATATATATATCGTGCATAGCAACTAAAAAGTGATGCCAGGACAGATGGCTGCAAATTTCTGGTCTCCTTCCTGTTTGAGGGGGTGGAAGGGATTTTTCTAGTTTGCAGGAAATAGATCAGCTTTCCCTTGGGATCAGTAGTACAGTGTTCATAAATCCATGTATGTAGTCTGTGTTTAACTAACCTTTTGTATGTGTGCTTTCTCCAATTAGACGAGCACACGAGCGTCCTCCACCACACCCTCATAGAATGCACCCTAACTACGGGCATGGACACCATATTCATGTTCCGCAGACTATGTCCTCCCACCCACGACAACCGGACCAGAGAGCCTGGTTAGTGCTGTTCATTGGGATTCCTGATGGCTTTTGTTTCCATTCTGAGCTTCCACTGTAATGGCTCTTAAAGTTCGAAATGAGTAGTGGTACAACTTTCTGTGGAGGATACATGACCATGCAGCATGTCATCTGTATACAGAATTATATTTGTTTGTTTTTTAACTTGGATTGTTTTCTTTCTTTCTAGGGAACTGGGGATTGAAGCTGGAGTGACTGTAGCTCCTTATCCACCAGGCCATTTGCATCCTCACCTGCCACATTACCACGCCCCTCCTCGACTTCATCATTTCCCTATTGTTCCATTTATGGTAAGTCCAAATATGCTGTGTTTTTTGTTATTGGATTGAGCTCAGGCTTTAGTTTGTACTACCACACTGACATTGCTGTAGTAGTATATACAATGAATACAAATGATCTTTCTTTCGTTGAATGAACTAATACAAATAAAAGGTCATTGTAGGCAGTGCTTCATATAAGCTGCAGAAAGGGTGTTTTAGGGATTGAAACACAGTGAATTACAAATGATATTTCAATTGAATGAGTAATGAATACACAGAGCAACTTTGCAGCACAGCTTGAGTTCGCATGTTATCAAGCTTCTTGTACGTCGTTGGTTCCCGGCGTCTCAATGGTCAATTGTAAATATACTGCATGCGGTAACTAGAGAAATGACAGAACAGCTTGTAGCCTCACATGGGAATTGCCAGAAACACATGACCAATAAGTCTTGAGTTTTCAATAAAAAAAAAGTATAGTTGAGCCAACTCAGAAATATATATGGTATGTGCATGCAGGCCTTTTTGTTAAGTATATCCCATCTGCAGCGTTGGAATAAAACAAAATAAATATTCTTTCTGTTTTATTTGATTCACAGCCATATTGTTTGTGGTCAATAAGCAAATAAGAATAATTTGTTTTTATAGTAAGAGCAGGTTTTTTATACAGTAGTTCAAAGTAGCATTGGTTAAAATGTAAGGCTGTAGTTAATGCATAACCCATAAGTTAGCATTAATGTATGTACAGTTGTTTATTGAAAGTACTCATGACTTCAAGGTAAAGCTGCGTTTTACTCACTGGCTAATTTACTCGGTGACCCCAAACCTTATCTATAGCGCTGATTGTAGATAAAGGTTAACATTACCTTGTTAAAGATCAGAATTTGTATTGGGGATGAATGACAACCTGCAATGTGGGGGTCTTGGGGAAGAAAGCATTGTTTCTAGGATTTCTAAATTAGAAAGGATGTGATTTTACTTGAATTAAATGCATTTGCCTTTTTACAGCATACCGGTATGTCAGAAGTAACCTACCCACACATTCGGTATATTTCATCAAGAATGACTGGATTTGGCCGAACATATGAGGTACGTATAAGAAGTTAGTAAGTACTGATAACACGTTTTGCTATTACTCTGACTTTTTGTACTGTCGCTAGGCTTCATTAAAAATCAATAAAATCCATCATGGTAGACTGCTGGGGAAGGGGTGGGTATTTTCATTCGCAATGTTATAGCAGCTTAGAGATGCCAAAAGGCAAAGTCCTTGGTGCATTTATTTAGCCATTTAACTCCTTCAATCCCTGATTTACTTTGCATTGTGGCAGCTGCAGTGCCAGTAGATTAGCACATGTTAAGAATGGTTCAGTCTCTGTCAGTCTCACACGTCTGTCTTCTTCCCGTAGGATCTGCTTCATTTAGAAGAGAGATTAGGAAATGTCAATCGGGGTGCCTCTCAGGGAACTATTGAGAGGTGCACTTATCCACACAAGTACAAAAAGGTGAGAACTGCTGGAACGGACGTCAAAGGGGTAGCCTGGATATTTAACACACAAACCTTTGTATGGCCCATGATCAAGGCTTTGTTGAAATAGGTTAGGTAGTTTTAGTTTTTCTTTTTTTAATCCAGTGTACCTGTTTGAAAGTCAGTTCATTACAATAAAGCCAGAAGATGGAATGTTATATAGAAATACATCCTTGTAGTAAATCATATTGATATATTGCTCTGTGGGAGACAGATACCCTTGTGCATGCATTTGTCTACTGCAAGAACACCGTATAAACAAGCATTTATGTGATACTTTTATTGTGGGGGAGGTGTAGCATTCCACAGTGAGTAATGGCTTTTAAATATATGTACTATTTTATAAATATCACAGTTAATAGATGCAGTGCATTATTCATAGATGTTAAAACTTATTTTCAAGCCTCAAATCATTCCTACAAAAGGTGCAGACACCCCTAATGCTGCTGCTGAGACTAAAGAATCCTCTGCAGAAATAATGGCAACTGTAGCTTTATAAGCAGACCGTTGATTAAAATAACAGTCCGTTTGGTTTTTAGTTTTTAAAGGAGCTGTAAACTTAATAGACATCCAATTTAATACAAGTAGGTTTTATTTTTTCTGCAGAGAAAGCTGCACGGTAAACAGGACGACGACGAGGGAGCAGAAGAAGACACCGAAGAGAAATGTACCATCTGTCTTTCTATGCTCGAGGAAGGAGAGGATGTCAGGTAAACCCTAGGAGCTTTGTTCAGCCTCATCTGGAGTTAACATGCATCCTTTTTCCCCAGCTGTAATGGGGAACAGTGTGTTAAAAAGCTAACGATAAATTCAAAGTAAATGTTTGGTCAAATGAGGTGGAGCAAAGGATCTCCAAAAAAAAAAAAAAATAATAATAATAATAATAATTGGACCAATACAGAGAAATACAATGCATGCACTGTTTAAAGATCTTGGCTGTTCATGGAATGAATAAGATCTTGTGCCCTCTAGTGTATAAACATAAAATGACACATCAGTAGGAACACGGGCTAAATTTTTTTTTTTTTTTTTTCTTTCTTTACAGACGCCTTCCCTGTATGCACCTTTTCCACCAACTGTGTGTCGATCAGTGGCTCACCACCAATAAGAAATGTCCCATTTGCAGAGTGGATATCGAGGCCCAGCTCTCGGCTGAAAGTTGATGCTATTTTCAAGAACTTTCATTTTTGTTTTTCTCAGTACTGCAATCAACCAAAGATGGCATGAATTACCTGCGCAGATTCAAAAATAAAACAACAAAAAAAGCATTGAACCTAGAGTGCCAGCTAAGTCACATAGTACCGTTAATGCTAGAACTACATTCAGTATAGATTTAAAATTTTATTGTATTTATAAAGCTTTTTTTATGTAGCTTTTTAATAGTTTTATTCTGTGTCATTTTTATTTTTGCATGGTTCTGTGTAATGCATTTATTTGCACATATAATGGGCTTCACGTCCTCAGACTTGCAGGCAAGAATAACTGCTCTAGAAAGGTAGCATTTGTTTTTAAGATTTTTATTTTATTTTTTACAAAATGCCTTGCTTTACTGGAATAGAATGTCAACATCCATTACTAACCTTACAGGATTAATTTAATTGATCATTATATATTAGTTTTATGTATAGAGATTGTGATCAACTAGTAAAGGAAATATAAATCAAGAGATTTTTTTCATTAGGAAGAACAGCTGCTGTATTAAATTTGGTAGATGGCGTCATTCAGTGTCAGCCTAGTGGGGAAAAGACTGAACCATCAGTTGTAAACAGTAATTAGGAAATGCATAAAAAGCCATTTCCCTTTCTTCACACACCTTTATTTAAATGTTCACTTTCCATGCTTAATTTAACACAATATATGAATGTCAAATAATTATGTATTTTGACTGTTCTTTTAACTGATAGGCACGTAGTTGAGCAGTGGGATGCAGGCAGAGTTGATCCTATCAAATAGCTGTTAGGACCACTGCTCAGACGTTTCCCATGCTTGGTTTCAGAAGCTGTGATTTTTGATTTTTTTTTCAATTGGCCGTGGGCAGATTACATTTCGACCTGTAATCTTATTGCAAACATAAACAACTTAATTGCAGCTATACTTTGCATGGTTTGTCTGGCAAACACAGCTAAGACATGTTCACTGCTCCTGCTGGCTTGACTGGTCTGCATAGATTGTGTGTATATATTTTTTTCTTTTAGTACTGGTTGTCATAAATTTACCTTTTGTCTCTGTAATGTTGCAACAAACACATTTGCTGCCGTGAACAACTCTTTAAACACTAATATTAATCTCAACTAGCTAAATTGCATATACTTGCACATAAAGGTGAAAAAAAGAGACTGTCAAGAGACCTGTGAAAAAGGAAAAAAAAAAAAAGTGCGTCAAGGTAATGTATTTCCGCTAGGATTGCAGAATTTTTGAAATTGTAACATTATAAATGGAGTGTTGGAATGGAGTACTAATGGCAGGTATCCATGCATTCATAGACTTTTAATGGCCCCAGGATGCATTTCCAAGGGATTTATATTAGTTTAAAATAAAATAAAAAAGAAATAAAGTTAAGTAACTCTTACTTGTCTCTGTCTGCTTTGTGTCACTCTTGTGTTTCCATGATGGATATTTAACATCACACTTTAGTCTTACTTGTTTTAGGATACAGAGTTTTCTGTTTTAGTCAAGCTCAGGTAATGGGATACAAGACACTGAAATGGGAATGCTTATACTTTATATCTATTTATTCTCCTAAGCTGTGGTTTTGCACAACTGTGAGCAATGATTCCGTTCTCAAGTCTATTTAGTATACACACATTCCAAGAGAAAGAAATGCAACTCTCCATTTAGTACAACATGGTGTAGACAGTTTGTTTAACAGAATTTCCAATGCCTCAATCAGTTCAATGTTAGGTGAATAATTTAATTAGCTGAATATGAATGCTGGCAAAAACACTGAGATAACAGGATTCTACTGTACTACAAACATCATTCCACCCACATCTTAAAATTGTAAACTATCAGAAAGAAAACTATTCTATTGACTAAATCAATAAGAAATTACTCATGATAATCTGTGTTATTTTCAAAAACATTTACCATCTGTGTACCTCAGCAAAACATATTTGTAACTGTAGAACAGTATAGTGGGGATTTGATTGTGGGTGATGTGGTGAGTCATGTAGCACACTTAAAAGCAGTCCTGGTTCTTCTTTCAAGAAAGTTGGGTTGCTTTCTGCTTTTTATATTTCAACGCTTCTAAGTAAGCAATGTTTGTGCAGATATTGCTCTTTTCCATCATGGCATATGCAGTTCTGCAGTAGGTTTGAATTTCGTTATGAAACATGCCCTGCCAGCTGGTTTGAAATGCACAGCAGTAATGGCTCCCCCTCTAACTCCCAAATGCTTTACTTTTGTACTCGCACTAAATATGGAAGCCAAATTATCTTTTTTGAAAATCAAAATATATAAGGAGATTGTCAAATTTAATGTATACCAGCTTGAATGAATACTAATATATTTGTTCGTAAATGCCCAAAACAATCCATTTGGTTTAGAAAATGAATCCAGAAATACCAAAAACCTGAAGCAAAATGAACTGGTGGTAGTATGGTTTTGTTAAAATGAAGCTTGTGTACAGCATCTTGCCAAGTTCAAGTGCTTGAAACAAAATAGTTAATTCTTCTCATTCTTTAATAAATAAATGTCTCACTGGCAGCACACTTGAACTGGCCTCCAGTAAAACCTGTATTTTGATATAACACACAATAAGCAGATTACCAGTAAACCCCACACCACACGTTTTGCTCATTTCAGGTGGCTGACTGCAGCATCTACAATAAGCAGTCTCAAATGTCCAGTCCTTTTGGCCTTGGTTTCACTGTATAAGGGTTGGGTGTGTATGGACTACAGTCAGAAAAAAAAACAACTGCATGTGTGGGGAGGGGCTTTGCAACGTAACTTCCCATAGCAGTCAAATGAAACCAAGGTCCTTCATGACAGCCAGTGGTATTTATGAAAACTTTCTATTTGCATATCCCTAGAAGATCGAATGTGTGTACCTGACTGTTGAGCTGGGCGGTTCAGTCCACCCCTCAAATGCTAAACGAGGAGTCCCTTATTCCTCTGGATGGTGAAAATGTCCTGCAGTTTTCACTGGAAAATACTCATTATTGAAAGTACTCATGACTTCAAGGTAAAGCTGCGTTTTACTCACTGGCTAATTTACTCAGTGACCCAAAACCTTATCTATAGCGCTGATTGTAGATAAAGGTTAACATTACCTTGTTAAAGATCAGAATTTGTATTGGGGATGAATGACAACCTGCAATGTGGGGGTCTTGGGGAAGAAAGCATTGTTTCTAGGATTTCTAGTATGTGATTTTAACTTGAATTAAATGCATTTGCCTTTTTACAGCATACCGGTATGTCAGAAGTAACCTACCCACACATTCGGTATATTTCATCAAGAATGACTGGATTTGGCCGAACATATGAGGTACGTATAAGAAGTTAGTAAGTACTGATAACACGTTTTGCTATTACTCGGACTTTTTGTACTGTCGCTAGGCTTCATTAAAAATCAATAAAATCCATCATGGTAGACTGCTGGGGAAGGGGTGGGTATTTTCATTCGCAATGTTATAGCAGCTTAGAGATGCCAAAAGGCAAAGTCCTTGGTGCATTTATTTAGCCATTTAACTCCTTCAATCCCTGATTTACTTTGCATTGTGGCAGCTGCAGTGCCAGTAGATTAGCACATGTTAAGAATGGTTCAGTCTCTGTCAGTCTCACACGTCTGTCTTCTTCCCGTAGGATCTGCTTCATTTAGAAGAGAGATTAGGAAATGTCAATCGGGGTGCCTCTCAGGGAACTATTGAGAGGTGCACTTATCCACACAAGTACAAAAAGGTGAGAACTGCTGGAACGGACGTCAAAGGGGTAGCCTGGATATTTAACACACAAACCTTTGTATGGCCCATGATCAAGGCTTTGTTGAAATAGGTTAGGTAGTTTTAGTTTTTCTTTTTTTAATCCAGTGTACCTGTTTGAAAGTCAGTTCATTACAATAAAGCCAGAAGATGGAATGTTATATAGAAATACATCCTTGTAGTAAATCATATTGATATATTGCTCTGTGGGAGACAGATACCCTTGTGCATGCATTTGTCTACTGCAAGAACACCGTATAAACAAGCATTTATGTGATACTTTTATTGTGGGGGAGGTGTAGCATTCCACAGTGAGTAATGGCTTTTAAATATATGTACTATTTTATAAATATCACAGTTAATAGATGCAGTGCATTATTCATAGATGTTAAAACTTATTTTCAAGCCTCAAATCATTCCTACAAAAGGTGCAGACACCCCTAATGCTGCTGCTGAGACTAAAGAATCCTCTGCAGAAATAATGGCAACTGTAGCTTTATAAGCAGACCGTTGATTAAAATAACAGTCCGTTTGGTTTTTAGTTTTTAAAGGAGCTGTAAACTTAATAGACATCCAATTTAATACAAGTAGGTTTTATTTTTTCTGCAGAGAAAGCTGCACGGTAAACAGGACGACGACGAGGGAGCAGAAGAAGACACCGAAGAGAAATGTACCATCTGTCTTTCTATGCTCGAGGAAGGAGAGGATGTCAGGTAAACCCTAGGAGCTTTGTTCAGCCTCATCTGGAGTTAACATGCATCCTTTTTCCCCAGCTGTAATGGGGAACAGTGTGTTAAAAAGCTAACGATAAATTCAAAGTAAATGTTTGGTCAAATGAGGTGGAGCAAAGGATCTCCAAAAAAAAAAAAAAATAATAATAATAATAATAATTGGACCAATACAGAGAAATACAATGCATGCACTGTTTAAAGATCTTGGCTGTTCATGGAATGAATAAGATCTTGTGCCCTCTAGTGTATAAACATAAAATGACACATCAGTAGGAACACGGGCTAAATTTTTTTTTTTTTTTTTTCTTTCTTTACAGACGCCTTCCCTGTATGCACCTTTTCCACCAACTGTGTGTCGATCAGTGGCTCACCACCAATAAGAAATGTCCCATTTGCAGAGTGGATATCGAGGCCCAGCTCTCGGCTGAAAGTTGATGCTATTTTCAAGAACTTTCATTTTTGTTTTTCTCAGTACTGCAATCAACCAAAGATGGCATGAATTACCTGCGCAGATTCAAAAATAAAACAACAAAAAAAGCATTGAACCTAGAGTGCCAGCTAAGTCACATAGTACCGTTAATGCTAGAACTACATTCAGTATAGATTTAAAATTTTATTGTATTTATAAAGCTTTTTTTATGTAGCTTTTTAATAGTTTTATTCTGTGTCATTTTTATTTTTGCATGGTTCTGTGTAATGCATTTATTTGCACATATAATGGGCTTCACGTCCTCAGACTTGCAGGCAAGAATAACTGCTCTAGAAAGGTAGCATTTGTTTTTAAGATTTTTATTTTATCAAAATGCCTTGCTTTACTGGAATAGAATGTCAACATCCATTACTAACCTTACAGGATTAATTTAATTGATCATTATATATTAGTTTTATGTATAGAGATTGTGATCAACTAGTAAAGGAAATATAAATCAAGAGATTTTTTTCATTAGGAAGAACAGCTGCTGTATTAAATTTGGTAGATGGCGTCATTCAGTGTCAGCCTAGTGGGGAAAAGACTGAACCATCAGTTGTAAACAGTAATTAGGAAATGCATAAAAAGCCATTTCCCTTTCTTCACACACCTTTATTTAAATGTTCACTTTCCATGCTTAATTTAACACAATATATGAATGTCAAATAATTATGTATTTTGACTGTTCTTTTAACTGATAGGCACGTAGTTGAGCAGTGGGATGCAGGCAGAGTTGATCCTATCAAATAGCTGTTAGGACCACTGCTCAGACGTTTCCCATGCTTGGTTTCAGAAGCTGTGATTTTTGATTTTTTTTTCAATTGGCCGTGGGCAGATTACATTTCGACCTGTAATCTTATTGCAAACATAAACAACTTAATTGCAGCTATACTTTGCATGGTTTGTCTGGCAAACACAGCTAAGACATGTTCACTGCTCCTGCTGGCTTGACTGGTCTGCATAGATTGTGTGTATATATTTTTTTCTTTTAGTACTGGTTGTCATAAATTTACCTTTTGTCTCTGTAATGTTGCAACAAACACATTTGCTGCCGTGAACAACTCTTAAACACTAATATTAATCTCAACTAGCTAAATTGCATATACTTGCACATAAAGGTGAAAAAAAGAGACTGTCAAGAGACCTGTGAAAAAGGAAAAAAAAAAAAGTGCGTCAAGGTAATGTATTTCCGCTAGGATTGCAGAATTTTTGAAATTATAACATTATAAATGGAGTGTTGGAATGGAGTACTAATGGCAGGTATCCATGCATTCATAGACTTTTAATGGCCCCAGGATGCATTTCCAAGGGATTTATATTAGTTTAAAATAAAATAAAAAAGAAATAAAGTTAAGTAACTCTTACTTGTCTCTGTCTGCTTTGTGTCACTCTTGTGTTTTCATGATGGATATTTAACATCACACTTTAGTCTTACTTGTTTTAGGATACAGAGTTTTCTGTTTTAGTCAAGCTCAGGTAATGGGATACAAGACACTGAAATGCAAACATCTTGTTTACCTCAATTATCTTCTTGGGCACCATGAGCAATGGGAATGCTTATACTTTATATCCATTTATTCTCCTAAGCTGTGGTTTTGCACAACTGTGAGCAATGATTCCGTTCTCAAGTCTATTTAGTATACACACATTCCAAGAGAAAGAAATGCAACTCTCCATTTAGTACAACATGGTGTAGACAGTTTGTTTAACAGAATTTCCAATGCCTCAATCAGTTCAATGTTAGGTGAATAATTTAATTAGCTGAATATGAATGCTGGCAAAAACACTGAGATAACAGGATTCTACTGTACTACAAACATCATTCCACCCACATCTTAAAATTGTAAACTATCAGAAAGAAAACTATTCTATTGACTAAATCAATAAGAAATTACTCATGATAATCTGTGTTATTTTCAAAAACATTTACCATCTGTGTACCTCAGCAAAACATATTTGTAACTGTAGAACAGTATAGTGGGGATTTGATTGTGGGTGATGTGGTGAGTCATGTAGCACACTTAAAAGCAGTCCTGGTTCTTCTTTCAAGAAAGTTGGGTTGCTTTCTGCTTTTTATATTTCAACGCCTCTAAGTAAGCAATGTTTGTGCAGATATTGCTCTTTTCCATCATGGCATATGCAGTTCTGGAGTAGGTTTGAATTTCATTATGAAACATGCCCTGCCAGCTGGTTTGAAATGCACAGCAGTAATGGCTCCCCCTCTAACTCCCAAATGCTTTACTTTTGTACTCGCACTAAATATGGAAGCCAAATGATCTTTTTTGAAAATCAAAATATATAAGGAGATTGTCAAATTTAATGTATACCAGCTTGAATGAATACTAATATATTTGTTCGTAAATGCCCAAAACAATCCATTTGGTTTAGAAAATGAATCCAGAAATACCAAAAACCTGAAGCAAAATGAACTGGTGGTAGTATGGTTTTGTTAAAATGAAGCTTGTGTACAGCATCTTGCCAAGTTCAAGTGCTTGAAACAAAATAGTTAATTCTTCTCATTCTTTAATAAATAAATGTCTCACTGGCAGCACACTTGAACTGGCCTCCAGTAAAACCTGTATTTTGATATAACACACAATAAGCAGATTACCAGTAAACCCCACAACACACGTTTTGCTCATTTCAGGTGGCTGACTGCAGCATCTACAATAAGCAGTCTCAAATGTCCAGTCCTTTTGGCCTTGGTTTCGCTGTATAAGGGTTGGGTGTGTATGGACTACAGTCAGGAAAAAAAAAAACAACTGCATGTGTGGGGAGGGGCTTTGCAACGTAACTTCCCATAGCAGTCAAATGAAACCAAGGTCCTTCATGACAGCCAGTGGTATTTATGAAAACTTTCTATTTGCATATCCCTAGAAGATCGAATGTGTGTACCTGACTGTTGAGCTGGGCGGTTCAGTCCACCCCTCAATGCTAAACGAGGAGTCCCTTATTCCTCTGGATGGTGAAAATGTCCTGCAGTTTTCACTGGAAAATACCGATGCTGAAAGAGGTGAACTTGAACCGTGCAATTTGTGTAATAAATATCTCTGCCCGCTGGAGGAGGAGGAGGAGATGGAGGGGAGACATCATAATAGATTGGAAAATAGTAAACCAACTATCTTTAATAACTAACAGTAACGTACAGTACGCCCTACCTTTGATTTTGATGCCGGCACCTAAGGTACAACTACTACGATTCCCAGAATGCACTTTGTTAAATAAACATATCTTCTTAACGTCTCGCGATAGTACTTTATGTTTGTATTTTTGTATTTTTTTGCGAAACAAATGTGAAATTTAAAAATGATTATAATTTATACACATGCAAATTACGTGTACGACAGAACAGAGACGAGGAAAATAATTCGAACGCTCTGCGAACAATGTTGACGATAATTGTTTCCTAGACAACGCATTCCAGTGATTGTCGCCAGCCAATAGAGGCAGTGCATCCTCTGAAGTTGTAACCAATGAGCGCGCGCGGAGCGGTATTTGAATGGTGGAGCGTGTGTTGTGAGCATATACTCAGCTTGCTCGCTCAACAGAGACAGACAGTGTGGAAATCGCAGTGGTTTAAATTTGGAAGATTAGAGTAACCGGTTTAAAGCCTTTTTTGTTTGTTTTTTTAGGTCTTGTAAAGCAGTTTTTATTTGCTTAGTTCTCTTACTGTTGCCCAAAGCCAACGCAGAGAAGATGGCTTTCGCACGTCGAATCGCTGTAAGTGGAATTGTGTTTACTGTTCATAGTTAAAACTTAATATTATCGTGTTTACAATAAAAATTAAAACAGCCTGTAATGAGCTGGTTTGTTTAAAAAAAATATATATATATATATATATAATTCGAAGGAGTTTGTGTAGTCTAAAGTGGTTATGGTTCCCTTCTTGTTGTTGTTTTCTAGCAGAGTAACTACAGGCAGGCCCACAAGACCGTGTTTGCTATGCGGACCGAGCTTAATGGGGGCTGAGTTTGTGAATTCTTATTTAAATAGAATTCTCATGCCTATTTTCGAAGCACTTAATAATAATAATAATAATAATAATAATAAAAATAATATTTTTTTTAGCAGACGCCTTATCCAGGACGACTTACAGTCGTAAACAAATACTAAAATAAATGACCACCTAATCTTGATGGGCAGCTCTGTAACACTGTTAACTGTCTTAGCACAGGCATGACGGTACATATTTGGTTCCAGATGTGTTTCACTGTAGCCGACAAGCTTTCCTGACTAGTCCATAGTTGCAATACCTGGCAAACATTCAGCCCTGCCCATACTGGTTATGTTGGAACGTGTCAACGCTAGACTTTCAGATGTGTGTTTTTAAATGCTGCATTGTGTAACAATATAACTTTTCGTTTGATAGAACACCAGAGAGGTTGATAATGCTCTCCTTACCAAGGCCAAGGCTCCCATGGGAACTAGGAGGCCTGCGCTGGAAGAGATTTCGAGTAACAAGTTTGCAACAAAGGCACCACTCATCAAGGTATCTGCAATTTCAGCATCATTGGTATCTCCTCTTACTTCATAAAGTAACATCCTGCTGAAGCTGTCCTGTATGTCCTTGTATTTAGAAAACCGAGCGCTTCCAAGCTCCTGCAGTAAAACCAACCAGGCCAGCAGGAACCAAGCCACCTGCTAATGTTGCACCTCGGAAACAACCTGCTGCAGTAGAGAGAGTTGTTCCAGTAAGTATTTTTATAATTTGGTTTATAAATGTGTGATGCCCACAGCCTTGTATACTAATACATGGATATATTTTGTGGATTGGTACTCAAAGATCCTCTGCGGAATCTACTGGTAGTTGCATGTTCTGCATTAGGAGGATTTGTGGAGTGTGGCTGAGCAGTTATTAATCCTGGTAAGTGTGGTGGTTTTAAGGGGTAGGGTGGGAGTTCTATACATGCAAGATGGGAGGAAGCTTCCTGGTATAGCCATGCATATAGCTTGCATATGTCTGTCAAGATGGGTAACTGGTAATTATGTAAATTGTTTGTCAAGGTTTCTCCACCCCCAATGGATGTCTCCATGAAGGAGGAGGAACTGTGCCAGGCTTTCTCTGATGCCATGTTGGATGTAGATGACATAGATGCTGATGATGCAGAAAACCCCCAGCTCTGTTCAGCATATGTAAAGGATATCTATCGGTACTTAAGGCAAATTGAGGTATATCATTTACTAATTTTGTTTCTGCTAACTTGTAAATGCTAACTAGTAAAACACTTAATGGCTATATAATATATTGTACTGTATCTATAAACCTACAGGTGCAGCAGTCTATCCGTGCCAGGTATCTTGAAGGTCAGGAAATTAATGAACGTATGCGTACCATCTTGGTTGACTGGCTGATTCAGGTCCACTCAAGATTCCAGCTGCTGCAGGAAACTCTCTACATGACTATTGCTGTACTTGACAGGTTCTTACAGGTGAAGTGTTTTTTGTTTTATCTATTGTGGCTTAAGAGCTATATGAATTTTGAAAACTAGTCTCCAATAAATAGCTAACCTATAGTCTGGGGATTAAAGCCTTCATATTGGGGTAAGCATTATTTCAATTTAAGACCTGGCAGTGAATGTATCCTGAAGAATGGGATCACTATACTGATGTCAATGGAGGCCTAGCTTGTAGGAAAATGGGTTTGTTTCATTTAAATTGCTGTGGGCTAAAATGAAATAGTCTTTCACCAGGTCCAGCCCGTTTCTCGCAAGAAGCTTCAGTTGGTTGGTGTGACGGCCATGTTGGTTGCTTCCAAGTATGAAGAGATGTATGCTCCTGAGATAGGCGACTTTGTCTACATCACAGATAATGCTTTCTCCAAATCTCAAATCCGTGAAATGGAAATGCTCATTCTGAAGGAGCTGAACTTTGAGTTGGGACGACCACTTCCTCTGCACTTTCTCAGGAGGGCTTCGAAGGCTGGCTGTGTAAGTGTGTAGAATAGTTGGGGCTTCATGGTTTTGGGGTTTTGCTTGATTTTTACATGACTGACTTCCCTTGAGTTGATTATGGTTCCTAATTCAACTCAAGCTGTGGACTACAAAAGTTGCTTTGTTTTTTCCCTACATATCTTGACTGCGCCTGCTTCTGTTCTGCTTAAGTATTCAAACAATGCGACAAATTGTCAATTGCTCCCATCCTACTTTTTTCATTCAAGCAGTTGCCTAGTTTACTGTTGTGGTTTTGTTTTCACCAACAGTAGTCCTGACATTCTCCCACATTAAGATACCCAGTACAGTGTAATCTGATGCAAGTCCATCTAGAAACTCATTGATTTGTAGAAGCGTGTACTTGTGGCTTAATATCTTTGCCACTGCAGGCTGATGCTGAGAAACATACTCTAGCAAAATACTTGATGGAGCTAACCCTGGTGGACTATGACTTGCTGCACCGACACCCTTCTGAGATAGCAGCTGCTGCCCTTTGCCTATCGCAGAATCTCTTGGATGGAAGCAAATGGGTAATTTATTTAATTTGCACTCAAACCCATCTGGTAAATGCAACTGGGGTCAACAGTTGCTTTTAAAGTGTACTCAACCTGTTAACCCACACCATTTGCATGAAAAGCTGACCAGGTGTTGTACCTGGTGAAATTCATATTGACCTGTTTTGCTGTTTTCAGTCCATGGCCCAGCAGTGCTACACTGGCTATTCGGAAGAGGATTTAAAGTCCATAATGCAGCATATGGCTAAAAATGTGGTGAAAGTTAATGAAGGCTTGACAAAGCATACAGTAAGTTTAAAAAAAAAAAAAAATTAATGCATGGCTCTTGGTGGGATATCGTAATCTCTGCTTGCAAAACATGATGCTTGTGTGCCAGCCCCCTTCCTTAAGGACTATGTAGTAACTGACACTCTCTGCTCTAGTGGATCTGTCAAATGTGTGGGTTGGCTTTCATATGTTAATTTCTTTCTCTCTTCTTTTCCCCCCCCCACCCTTTGTTTGCAGGCTATCAAGAACAAATACGCAAGTAGCAAATTGATGAGAATCAGTGCAATTTCACAACTGAAATCCCCTGCCCTCAAGGCACTTGCTGCACCACTACTTGGTAACATCTGTTAGGATACTCTGTAAAATGAACTACTGTTTGCACTTTGTCAACCCAAAAGCCTGAATGGGCGATGCTGCTTTGTAAATTTTGTTTTTTATGTATTTTAATTCAGGTCTTGGATTGTGTTAAGTTTGTTTGTACAAAAATAAAGTTAACTTTTTAAAAAGCATGAGCCACTTCTCTTAATGGTGTGGTGAGCTTACTTTTGTTTTCTAGGAAAGAACTATTGCTGATTCTAGGGAACTTGTTATAGTGAATGGAGGCTTGCTTTTTTTTATGTAAACTTCTGTAATCATGTTAAGTTTAGTAGTGCATGGCAATTGTTTGCAGTTGATTGGACTATAAGGTTGAAAAGAGGTATTTACAGTTTTGGAAAGCATTATGTTTTAAGGGTCAGTATAGCAGGTCACTTCAGTTGTCCTTGTAAGTTGATCCTAGCTTCAAATTTCACACCCTGTTTTTATTAGATTTGCCCTTTTATGGTTTTAGTGTTTGGTTTTAAAACTGGTAATTTTTACTGTGCTGTTTTAATCCAACCAACTAGGGTTGGCTGGTCTGTTATGATAGGATGGTTCATGTAGGTAGACCTGCATTTCCCAAAGAAGCACACGTACTGGATATGGAGTACAAAATTATCTTGAAGACAGATGACCCTTTGCTGGAGACTACGAATATCTGTAATGCACCAAAACTGATTCAATAAAATACCAGAGTGAATAATGTGATGCATTTATTTATGATGTTACTGTCAGCACACCTCCTAAATTGTATATCTGTGTAACAAGTGAGCTTTTACTGCTTTATGGAATAGCGCCTCTTGCGTACCAGGTTTTATTCTACAAACAAAACTAAAACTAGAGAGAATAAGTGCAATGGAATACTACATACTGCATTATACATTCATATACATTTCTAGCATATAACATTTTTATAAATGATCATATTTTATAATGTACAAGTAAGAGACAAATGGATTCTTACACATCAGATTTCAAAAATATGGACCAGCCATATCAAAGTATTTTGAATGAAAAAGGCACTTGTATTCTGAGCAGCACCTTTATGGGTTCCTAATGGTGCCTTCACGCTGGATTCATAAACATCATGAGACATTGTCTTGGGAACTCTTCCTCATTTTGCTAAACCATATTTTGTAGTAAGCCATGAAAATAAATCTGTTTGTTCCATTAACCATTTACGTTTTGGGCTTGTGCGTCTCGAATACCTCCAGTGTTCTCTCCTGCATCAGAAATCCTCTGATTCTAAAAATGTACCACGATAGTTTTAAAAGCACTGGAATTAAGGAAACCATCATCGCTCTGTACAAAGCTTACAGGAGGATTTATAGACTGGAGTCATTTTATCATTCTTGGCAGGAACTTCTATATGTTACAGTTGGAGAGACTCGACTATAGATTTTAATGCAAAGCTGTTCTCTTCAGGAACCCTCCACAATGGGTTTGCTCACATTCAATTCCCAAGCGCCTTAACTACAGCTATGAAAGCATTTCCCCCTTGAACAAAACATGAACAGTTAACCGAACTGCGATTCAAATTGTTAGTGGCTCAAGAAACACATCCAGAGCGATGACATTTAAAAAAGCGAGTTGCTGTTGCATTTCATGAGTTTTTCCTGAAGCAGTTTCAAGTCAATGGGCCAAAGTTAACACATACAAGTTATTTACAGGAAAAGGTATATTCTGCCCCCCTCGGGAGAGGTGATGATAAAGTGCTTCAGCAATCGTTCCATGGTTTCTTTCAGTGTCTCGTTCCTCCACACACTAGGTGAGGTTGTCAAGCCAGGCTCCATAGGACACCATGATCCCTAACCAGACTGCAAGTTCACTTATACACATGTTTACCAAGTGGTGTTCAGCAGTGCAACCCTATTCTTCAAATAGGGAGTTTTGCACCACCTTCAAACAGGAGATGCTTAGTAAAGTATAATGGTAGTATAAACAGCTGGAGTGTCTCCTCATGCAGGGGGAAAAATAAGTGTTTCTTGAATGTTTGATAGGCATGGTCGATGGAATAAAGAGGAAAGTGTCATTGACCAAAAAAAATGGTCTGCATAGTATATTGGTCCTTAAGTTTTTCTTCCTATTGTAACAGAATAAATACCATTTGATACACTAATGGTGCATAAAAAAGCAGTAAGTTTACAACCATAGGACCCCATTCCATTGTGTTCAAGGAAAATAGAGTACATAAGTTCAACATCATTACAGTGAAGACAGCTACTGCAGAACTACTGTTTTTTTACAAGATCTACAGAAAAACTATCAATGTCACGGGTAAAGCTTGGTAGCACAAATACCAAGTATTCACTTTGGCTTGGCAATACTATTTATCATTTCAAGTATAGCAGCAAATATATTCAATCGTTTCTTTGTCTAGAAATCTGGATAGGAACAATACGACAGACAACGTAAAGATGCCAAAAAGAACCTTCAAATCATGGTCCCAGATATTTCAAGAAAATAACTCAAGTTACCTTCGTTATATTTGGACGGAAACAAAATAAAAGAAGCTATAAATACAATAAATAGTTTTGTTCAGTGCTCACAGCAGGTGTGTAGCTAAGCTAAGTCCAGGAGGGAATTGGCCGTCTGATGAACTGTCCTCAAACTCGGCCCGTGAGCCGGCCGTACTTTTCTGTTGGAACAGTTTTCAAGCACCGCTTGCTTGGCGCAGGTAAAACAGATATCCCACATGTTCGCTTTCTTCTTGGTTTAGACGGTTGACATTCCTTCATTGGGTTCCAGTACTGTCTAAAACAGCACTATATTTTCGTAACGTAGTTATTGGGGAATAACCCCTGTTTTCCTCGTAGTCTCCCCATCCACCATCCTGAGGCATCTGTTAAACAACGAAAGACATTGAAAAACATACCCCCAACCGGAGCAGTTAAACAGAATTGATAGAGGAGGAACAGAGCAGAATTGACCGTTCCTCTGAAAATCGTGTTCACCCACTTTTCCATTGGAACTGGCTATACAGGATTTGAAAATCACTATATCCAATACTGTTATTAACTAGTACAAAACTTATTTCTACATTTTTTTTTTCATCTTCTCGATTCTAGACGCAATTAGAGGCTAGGAGGTACAGAAGTTTAAGAAAACAGACCCACCTTCCTTTATGATTTCTATGATGTCGTCGGCGTTGAAGCTGAGCTCGTCTGTGTCTTGGGCATCGTAGGCGTACAGTGCTTTGCACTGGGGCACCTGGGGCTTTGGTTTGGGCAGGGGCTTGGGTCTGCCGCCGCCAGGGGTGGGGCGGCTGGTCATCTGCCTGTGAGCGCTGGCGAGAGGAGGGAGAAATAGGAATTAAGTCCAAACAATAAAATTAAATAAAGAAGATGATCAGTTTAAAATCATTTTGATTAGTGTTGCACTGTCTTGTCATTTTTTTTATATACAAAGGATTTTTATTGTTAGAGGAGTAGCAAACTTGAAGTAGCAGTTACTGTTAAGCATGATTACCCAGATGTCAAGGACAAGCTTTAAAATGCAGATCTACGAGACATTCTACTGGCCTTTCTTTCATCACAAGCACTTCCATATCTTCTGTTGGTTCTAGTTCGTTCAGAAATCTTTCATATATATTAATTATAAACCACGGTTTGTGATCACTGGATGGCTACATGGTTACTGATTTCGAAAAAGAGCTGGATTAACACTCAAAATACGATATCAATGCTTTCAACCTTAGGTCCAAATTAAAAAAAAAAAAAAAAAAAAAAAAAATCCACACTCAAGTTCAGTTCAAGGACAAACTGAGGTAGGGTGCATAATGAATAAGTCTCAGCCAAGCCTGGAAGTGAAGCATAGAAGGCTTGGTATCTCAATACTAAATGACATTTTCAAATTCCATTTTAAGCCAGTAGGTGGCACTATACCCTTTGGAAACAGCATTACCTTAACTATCAAAAGCCTTGCTTAGTTATAAAGTATAATCCAGTATGCAAATTATTTACTCAATCTATTAGTTGGACTAACAAAATGGGATCACAAACAAAACCAAAAGAAAGAGACACCCAAAAAAAAAACATTAAAACCAACGTTTTTCTTCCTTAAAAGTATTGGTACACAGGCACCTGGTTTGTTAAATGCTTTGTTCATTGAACAAAAAAAAAAGTTAACAGCCCAGAAAATAAGTTCATGTATCAGCGTTCTCAATCAATGAACAGTGCTTGCTGAGTTGTGGTGACGCATTATAAAAAGAATGTGGCCACTAAGAAAGAAAACATTTCCAACATCTAACTGGATCACCGTCAGCATCTCAGAGCGCTCAACTAAACCAGAGTTAGAGAGTTAGTAGTTTTCTAATTAACCCATTGGAGTCACATTGTGAAGTACTGAGCACTACTCCTGCCAGGACCCTCTTGAAATTAGATGCATAGCTCAAGTGTCAGAATGTTCCAAATGTCTGTCCACATTTCTTTGTTGGCTTTACTTCAATTTTTGTAATAAAATACATTTGAAATTGAGATAATAGGAGTGTTTAATGAGAATTGCTTGAGAGAATTGGAAACCAATGGGCTAATACAAGAGAAACATCATTGGAAGTGAGACAGCCTTCAGTGTTGGAAATGTTGTTTCTTGAAACCTCCCTCAGAACGGCTGGCATTTTAGACCCTTTACTTACCATCTGTTTCAGCTGCTTTCTAAAATACAGGCGAGTCCAGAGAAAGCGTCTCAAGCAGGTCTAACTTAACTGACTGCTGGTTCAATTCAGTTTAGCTGGAGCCAACAGTCTAATCCCTATCTGACTGTCACTGTGAAGTTTACCTTCGTTTTGTTATGAAACCTGCCGTGCCAAGCATGGGTGTTAACTTTTTTTTTTGTGTCTTTAAATGAGTCCCAGGGTTTGTGATAATTACCAGGATGGGTAAAACCCTGCTCTTGTTGTGCCACTGGTAGTTAGAAGTAGTATAAAAACAAAAGAAAGCTAGGAGAGAGAGAGAGAGAGAGAGAGAGAGAGAGAGAGAGAGAGAGAGAGAGAGAGAGAGAGAGAGAGAGAGAGAGAGAGAGAGAGAGAGAGAGAGAGAGAGAGAGAGAGAGAGAGAGAGAGAGAGAGAGAGAGAGAGAGAGACTACAGCATGCTACTGCACACTACGATTGCTAGACCACAACCACCACCCAACAGAAACGTTCATCATGACTCACATTCCTCCATTTGACGTTGCCTGTCCAGCTCGGGTACTATAAAGGAACAGATTTATCCAAAATTAAAGTTACAGGCCTGCTCAGCAGAAACAGGGGCTTTGTTTTTTTTACGTGCCCATTTTCACGGATTCAGACCAAGCTCACTCAATGTCCCCTACCAACAGTTCAACAGAACTCAGTAGTAGCACTAATACACACTGTAGATGAACAACAGGAATAACATTCTAGAAGATTCTTCATCCAAGTAGATTATACCAAAAGGACATGTACAATGGTATAACCCTATAATTTCCGTTTGATAAAAATAGTTATGAGATGATTAATACTGGTTTGTACATTTAAAGCTGTATGATACTCCTGAAAGAAAAGTACTGTAAAGCAAAGGGATGTTAATAGGAGAATCCAGCATGACTTCTGTGAGCTTCTACTGGTGTAAACAAATAGTTCACTGCTTATATAACACACTGTATGGAATTGTAGAGGAGCGGTATCCACCAACAGGCAAAAAAAAACACATTAATTTACAACAAAGCTGTTTTTTACAGTAGTCCCTTCACTGAAGCGGAGAGCAGTGACTGCCCTGGACAGTGGGGGCGTGGTTCTTACCCTGCTGCTCCCTGCTCCGGTACCCGCAGGAAGTCCAGGTTGGGCTGCTGCCGGCTGTTCCTCTCTTTGGCGAGGCTGATTGGCTGTGGCAAGGCGGGTCTCTCCATCGTGCCGGAAGAGGTTCTCTGCTGATTGGTTCGGTGGTTTCCGGGGGCCGGCCGATGGTGGGCGTTGTTATATACGGACTGCAGCACTCCATTCTGGTGGGAACCTGCCTTTGTGTTACCTGTTAAAGTATTAAAATGACGATTTCTAAAGGGGGCTTCTTTGTATTCTAGAACACATTTCAGCCTGTCAGCACTCCCTTATAGACAACACAGGGATTAGAAGGTAGATTGGTCTGGTGGCTGCTCCCTCGCTATGACATCATCACCCTGTCATAATGCTCTATTGAACAGCATGGTACCCTTACCTGGAGGTGCTGGGGCGGCTCGGGCAGGGAAGTTTTGCTGCTTTCTTGAAACGCCTCTGCTCTGTGTTAAGCTCTTTTTGGAAGGGCCTGGAAGCAGTCAGTTGAAAATGATTACCTTTCAAAAGGCAGATTGCACACACAAACTTCAGGAATACACTTTTTTTGTTGCTCCTTATGCCTATGTAGCTGTCATCTAGTTTTATGCATAATAACTGATTACACATATCTGGCAGCTTTGCCACATGATGATACGGTACAGGCATACAGGTACATGTATGGGCTATTAATGTGTCACTTTGTTTATTGATTTATTATGGTTTGGGCTCATCTGCATTAGAAGGCCTGCCTGCTACTAATATGCATTGCTGGCATGCATGAGAGTCTATGCACTACTACTCTATGTTGGTAATCTACAGAGAAAAGGGGCCCAGTGTTGCTCTGTGCAGTTTTAATCAGTCCATTATGTGCCTCTGAAGACTGTGGGTCCTGTTACGTGGTCATATTTTGTATGGTTTGTGATGGAGCCACACACAATGGTAAACAGGTCGCTTTGGAAATCTTTACATTAAAAGAATGAATTACGAGGTAACACAGGGTCATTAACTGTGTGTTCATAGATTAAACAAATAAAACCTCGATGCAAGTTACTCACGTGTGTTCTTTGGCAGTCCGGGTCCAATGCTGACCTGCAGTGTTTTACTGGTGGGTTTGAGTAGCGCCATGTCCCCCTGACCCAGGCTGAACTGGACCTGTCGGGAGCCTCCAGCACTCCAGGGACCCCAGTTCTCCTTCTTCAACTTCAGTTCAAGTCTGAGTGCAAGAAGGACAACGAATGAAAACAAGGGGAAATTCATAAGAGATCCTGTATTTACATGAACAACCATTGCACGCCATAAAAGTGTTATGGTACTAACAATTTCAGTTGCTAATTAATAAGGCCTACAGATGCAACAATATATTCTGAGGCAGGACTGGTTACGCCACAGTGTCACAGCTACTCACGTATTGCTGAACTTCAGAGGTAGCTTCCTTTGGGTCCTTTCCTCAAATCTCTTGGCCAAAAGGCTGATGAACTCAGTTTTGAACGTGCACTCCAGCAGGCTGTCGTATTCCTGCTCGTGGAGGATTAAGAAGTCATCCTGCAAGGAGCTGTAGGACACCACAGAGAAGAGCAGAGTTACAAGAGCGGGCAAATAAGCAGGTATGAGGTCAGCCAAAGTATAGGCCTGTGATTTGTAGAAAAAAATAATCGGTATCAGTGCTAAACACTGAGGCTGCTATTGTAGGCCTACTTAGGGACCCAAACATTTTTTGCTGGAAAAAGTCCATAATTCTACACACGTAAAATGAAGTTGCTGCATACATAGCTTACATCCGCATACTAGAATTGCTGCAGACGTAGCTTGTTTGATGGAAGGTAAGCCAATCATTAGGAGTATGTGAAGTGTTGGCGACCTCACACACCGCAAGCAAGCACCTTAACCGCTATGCAACAGAGCCAGGCTCGTCTGCATTCAAGCTTCTCATCTCATTACACTGACAGGAGGCAGAATCTGTAGCGGCAGTGCAATACACAACACTGCCTGTTACAGAAGCGCATGGTGTGGCAGGTGGATACGCGATACTGATTTCATTTTCATGTGTGTCCACTTCCACCTCATTCAGGTTTTGAGATATTGGTGCAAATCATTGGCACATTGTCCCCTCTAAATGTGTTACTTGGAAAAATTGCTCCCATTGTCTTTTGATCCTTACCAGATTTTGAACAGAACATATTTGAACTGCACCAGAGCATGTGCAGTGCGTAGTGTGGACTGTAATAGAAGTCTGTTTTAAAGGACTCAGAGTTAAAACACAGTGTGTATGATGTGCTAACTGGGAGAACCTTCCCTTGTGTAATCCAATGGTGGTTTTGAAGCCTTTCAAATTTCAGGGCTTAATGAGCTGTCAAGAAGCTTATTGCAGGAAACTGTTGCTAGCGCAACCCAGCGCCGCTGTACACATTGTTTCTTCATTAAATTGGAGTCTTTTAACAGGCTTTTTATGATCCCTACTTTCCTATCCGCACCACCTGCATTGTATTACCCCCACCTTTACACACACGCTTCCCACTCACAGCACACTGGCTCCCTGTGGTCTGGTTTGGGCTCAGGCTCAGACCATTCCCCTTCAATCAAGCGGCCCTTTGCTTGCGCACAGTAAAACTTTCCTGGGAAGCTGCTGTGTGTTCAATTAAAACCAATAACGATTGTGTTCCTAATAAAACTACAGTCTGCCGCAGTTGAGCTTCGTTGGCTCGGCTGGTAGTGTGCAGACCTGCAAGACAGATGGGTTCAAAGCCCGCTCAGGGAGACACCTGGGCACGGTTCAGCTGCCCTAGCATCTGTCTGGTAATGAACTTTTCATACTGGCTTATACTGGCTCCGGATCACATTAAGAACATTTTAACCTCACTGCAAAGAACTGCCAGGAAGGCTGGGGACCTACAACACTGCAACTCCCAGTAACTGAGATATAGCTGTCCCTATTGCATTTACTTTGCTTGAATTTGTCTGGGACAACATTTGGGGTTTTGAAAACTTCCTATAGCTTAAATGCTGTCTTCCATCAGGGCTCTGGGGTTGCAATTTCTTGCCGATATCTGGAACTGGCATGCTGTTTTTAAGGCACCGACCACAAAAGTGGTATTTCTTGTACTATTGGCGGCCCCTTTTGAAGTTGCCCTGTAACTCTTGCAGTGTTTGAAACTGTTCCTTCACTGCGGTGTGCAGGGACGCATTCATTATTCCCAGTTTAACTGCTCCTTCGAGATGGAAACATTAAAAAGATGTGTTTACCGGGTCTATACACGACGACAACCTGTTACATCAGTTCTGTTTCCAATATGAATTAATTGCCTTTTACTTCTGAGGACTTTACAATCCTGGGCTGAGTTTTCCACAGATGGGAAAAGGAACAAGTTGAAGATCAGAACGAGGCTGCTGGAATTGCACTGACCCACGTCTCAATAGTAAACAGTCTTATGTAAACGATGTGTTATACTATTTGCTGGCATTTAAATGAACTAACTAAGTTTAGAGGTTCAGGCTGGTAGTTTAGAGGTTCAGGCTGGTAGTTTAGAGGTTCGGGCTGGTAGTTTAGAGGTTCGGGCTGGTAGTTCCACTGCTTACCTGAGAGACACTGCCAGGATCTTCTCCACTTCAATCCTTCTTTTCAGCACCTCCATCACTAGGCCTCTGTCAGGACCCTGTTTCACCTTCTCTCGGCCGATAAGGTAAACACTCTTGGGAGTCAGGATAAGGTCTCTCTTTATATCCTGGAAACCAAGGGAAGCAGGGTTGTATAATATTAGATAACCCTAACATGCAGTGTTGAAAACCGCATACTGGCAAGTGACCATTACTCCCACATGGGAATGGCATTCAAGAAGACACAGAGCAACTCGGAGAGACACAACAACTTACTAATTACTGCTATTGGTAGTGAAAGTGTCAGCTCTGTAGGAGCTGCTTCTTGTCTGCTTTAAAACTGAACATGAGAAAGCATCTTTTTTAAAGCAGCAGCTGAGGTTTCACTATCGAACAGCCGTGTTAAACCCACTTCCCTCTTAGGAAACCACTCTTGGTCGTGGTATTTTTTAGATTACAAATCACAGCTGAATAAAAAAATAAAAATAAAAACCCACAAGCTTTGTGGGCTTGTGCAATCTAAAAAGGCACACTGGCTTGATTGTAAAAACATTGTTGCTAATACTTACAAGAATTTGCTTAGACAAGTTAGATATGTCTCTGGTGTGTTCTAAGTTTAATATATCAAAAGCCTAAATAACCAAAAAAAAAATGTTCTTAATGTTCATGAAATACTTAAATCACCTAAATGACTGAAATGCATGAAAATGAACTTTGACTCGGGGTACATTTTACATTACACAATGTAATGTAATCAAGCATTTGAATCTCAAACCCCATATAGTAGGGAGGAAAGCACCTACATGTTGTTGGATAAGCAACCCTAGTTTTTTTTACCCCCACTTCCATTATAAATACCTGTGGTGCCCCCTTATTAGACCACACAGTCTTACCCCTGCTATACTGGGCAAATTGAACAGCTATTAGTTCCAGTGAAATATACAGTAATGTTTCTTTGCAAATCCCTTTCACTCAATAATATCCCTCAGAGAATTTACTGTACTTTAATACACAGGTATAAAATAAATAAATACAGTTCTGCAGTGTTGCTTCTTGCATACCTTGAACCTGCGGTCGTATTTAGTGACTTTGTCAGCAAAGTCAATCTTCTCCCTCTTGGCCAGGAACTGCCGGAGCTCCGGCCTGTCATCGATCCCAATGTAATCACCGACGAAGTTCCTGTTGATGCTGTGTCTCCGCCTCTCCTTACGGTTCAGCAGCAAATCAGAGGCTGGACAGGAAAACAGGAAACTAGAGGTTAAAAAAATGTACGTATTCACGGATGGAAATAAGACTCCCATTGCACAGCAGTTTGATCCATTCCTGGTTTTACGATGCGTTTAATAAGACACGCCTGAGTTTGTTACCTATACACTGTGGCTAATCAAGCTTGCATTAAAACCCGAGATGGGTGAAACTGCTATGCAACAGGAGTCTTATTCCCACATGCATTTGCATGTTTGATTGTTTAGTTGGTTCGTTCATTGATTTACTGTTCAGTCGGGGGTTTGCAATTTGGAAATGGTCTAAACTGTATATAAGCAAGACACCTGCCAGACAGAAAACTAACAGTCAGCTCTTATAGTTTCTCGTGATTATAAAGGAGGAACAAGTTACCCAATAGAAAACTCAATATGTTTTTTCCTCACCACTAAACACTATTAAAAGGATCAGTCCTGCTGGTGCGACATCTGTTCCTGTTCCCCCAACCGAACCACACATTATTACTGATCTCACTTCCACCTCCAGAGGGCCACAGGAAACACACTTTGTCATGCCTATATTTACTGGGAGGTGTGTGCTTCATTAAAGGGATTTTAGCAGAATGTATTGCAGTGCAGTATACTTACATCAGAGAATATGTTGCATTACTTTACACTGACACCTGGTACAGAAGACTTTCTACAGTATCACATTCTCACATCCCTATGGATTTTTGACATTGAAGGTGCTCACAAACACTGTAAAGAAGCTGCAAAGCCTGTATGAATTCTACAGTGGCAGTACCTTCTTCTCTCATTTGCACGTATTTCTTTCTCGCTGTGTATTTCCTCCAAGCTTTCTGGATCGCTCGAGCGTAGCCATCGTATTTCCTCTCTCTCGTCTCTTCAAGCAAAAACAGCTGCAAATAGAAAGCTTTGAAACTCAGATACTTTACAACTAACAGGCGATGCATCTCAAATCCTTAATTATTTAAATTCATTTCAGTAACAGATCTAAATGTATCCCATCATTATCAAGAAAAAAAGGTCACTGTCACCACATGCAGCACAGTGCCTCTTAAATGACTACTGATCTGTAATCTACAAACTGACATTAGTTTAAAAGGAAGAAGTCAAATTGTAAGCCAGTGCTGACAAACACCCGACCTTTGGAAGCAAATTAGATTCTATTCTGCTTTTTTAATATCTAGTGCAATGGGAAAGGTCAAGCTATGCAGAATAAGCTAATAAACTGCCTGCTGAAAAGACACTGAACACATTAACTGTTGATCTTAAGATTTATTTAAACAAGTGCAGCCTCTAAGCGCACAGAGTGTGTTCCTGCCCCGAGTTAGAAGCTTCTTGGGCAGCAGCCTGAGCAGTTTCCCCAGCCTGGCTGCCTCGGAGGGAGACCCGCTGGCATTTGCCAGCACCCTGCTATTTCCTGCGCCAACTTGCTAACACGGCAGAAAATAACCCTTTCAAAAGAGGCTAAACATCCTGTCCCATTTCCAGCTCCCAGCGGAGGACTAGCAGAAAACCACAGCGGTCGTGACTAATTAGCGGTCTTTGGGAATGAACCTGCAAGTTAAGATTACGAATTTAATGGTTCATCTGAAAAAAATACTACATAAAAATAAAATAAACTTTGAGAGGCAGGAAGAACTATTAAGAGTGAAATGAGAGCAGAGCATTGAGAGATGGATTTACAACAGTTTATTTTTCTTGAAATCAAAAACAACTGTTAACGCCAGAATTCCTAATTCAGAAAAGAGTCTTTTACTTTTAGCAACTTGTGTTGTATCTCGAGGTATCCGCTATATTGGAAGAGGCTACATGGCTCAAAAGCAGGACTTTGTATCTAACAGCAAAATAGCACGGGTTGGAAGTTGAGCAAGGTTAGCATTTTCACACCACCCTATAATCCCTGGCATTCACAGGGCACAGCGGTTTATTCAGGTGTGTGCTGGAAATGTAAACAACTGAGGTAATCCGGACGTCAGAGGCCACTAAAAGCAGCTTTCATTGCAAACTGCAGCCTCAGTGTCTGCACCACACTCAACAATATCACAGTTTATTTCCAACCAGGGGTCCTATTTACCAGGTCAGCTTTCTGCTCATGACTCCACATACTGTACAGTACCTTGTTACACAGTAAGTTCTTTGAAACAGCTACATGCCTTATTGTACCGCACTTAAAGCTTGGGAGAGTGTAATTTCTCATTTGACTTAAGATGTACAGTGTCACCAATTAAAAAAAGAACAGTCAGTATCTGAAACATTTATATTTACAATATAAAATTAAAATAAGCGATAAAAAATAACATCTCTAATTGTTATGATTAAGACTTGTCTGGACAGTAAGTCGGATTTTCCTTTTCCTTGCAGCAACGACAGCATTTGACCATTCGGTGCCACTGTATGCCAAAAAATACCAGTCATAACGAAACATTACTGACACGCACACCTACTTACCGACTCGGGGGCCTTGATGAAGACTTTGGTTCGGCCCAGCTGGAACTGGTCTGCGTCCATGTTGACGGAGCGCAGCAGGTGCATGACCCCCTGCTTCTCATCCCCTCTCCACGTCGGCCATGACTCTTTGGTGAGAATAGCATACCTGGTAGTGTTTGAAAGAATTACCATCACACTGAGCCAGGCTTAGGGCACTAGCTTCCACATTCTGGAGAAGTGAAATTGAGGACCCTTATAGCTCAGTGTGTAGAGAACTGGGAACACAGTGACTTGAGCATTTACTTAAAATTTCACCGCACCAGTCTTTAAATAGACGAAAAGGGAGGTTAGAGTCAAGGGGGAGACAGAGGGAGGGATGTATGAGGACTGTGAATCAGTAAGGCTGTGGTAATACAGGAAGCACTGCTCCGGTTTCCTTGCTCAGAGTTGTGTCTGGTATTTGAATATTCCAGCTCGAGAGAGTCAGACGAGGGCAGCAGGGGTGGAGCCCCCTCTCCTTTCCTCTCTAGGGAAGTGCTGGAGAGTGACATCAGAACCACACAGACCCAAGTCTCTGCCTCACTCACTCCCCACCCTCGCTCTCCTATAGGCCTATTCACTCCTCCCTAAACAGGCTGTTCTCAGGTGCCAGCCAACAAAAACAACAGCAAAGTGTGCACTTCCTGGTCATCTCATACTGGCATCCCTGTCCTCACCCTGATGAGAGAACAGAGGCTGGACTGTGGAGGAATCAGCACGGCCTCTCTGCTGAACAGACAGTCTTCTCTCTCGATCTATTCCCATGCATTGGTGCTGCACTGACTCGCAGTTTCAAGGGGCCTGTCATGAGCCGAAGGCTGGCTATGGGGAAGAGGGGCTTTGTCTGTGCTACATGAGGACTGAATCCCAAAAAAGCAGTGCTTACCGAAGTAAACTATGTATACCTACACAGCACACTTTATACAGTCAGGCAGGTGTAGTGAACTATTGAGCAACTGAAAGCCAATATCCTCCACGAAGTCACAAAAAAAGCAGTACCAATTTCAATTCTGCTCTCAAACAAGTTGAACAGTAACGACATCAGGTCCTGGAAGCATTTTTCTATATTGCATTTTGAGGACCCTTGCCATGTGTGTGCCCTGTTTTTTTAAAGCCGATTCTCAGGGTCATACCTGTTTAAAAATTTCCTGAAGATTCGTCTGTAGGCATAGCCAGCTCTTCGCACTCTGATGTTTTCTTTCAGGCCCAAATACTCCACCTGATGCTTCACTCTAGATGTAAACCAGGAAAAAAAGAGCTCAATAGATACATTCTCTTTAGTCCTTAAAATAAGTGGACCTATAGAGTTAATATTCAGTATACACTCCTACTTTCTAATAGTTTTAAACCAATAATTAGTGAAAGCAACCTGGCAGTACATATAAAGGTTTATCAGCTCAGTAAGTGATGTTGTGGCAAATGCTTACAGGATTTAAAACGGTGCAGATCTATTTCCAAACAAACTAAAAGAAACTTGGAAGCAGTTTTCAAACACACACTTCCTCTGGGAAAGTTGTTGTATTACAGTTCTTATTTCTCTTGAAGCCTGTCTGTTTTACTTTTGTGGCGCACAACAGGAAAATGATTAGGACCTGAACAATGCAGGGCCGCAAATTAGTACACCATGTACCTTAGCTGGCTCTTAGAAGAAAAAGAAACACAAAAAGTAACAGCAGGAAGAACAATTACTTGTTTGACATTTCTTGTCAGGGCCTGTACTTTCTCAATTATTGCACATTTTACCTGCTCTCCTCCCAGTCCTTTGGTCTCTTTGTTTCATTGGGTTTGATACAGCGGATGTAGTGAGGGGTGCATTTCATCAAAGTGCTCACAAGGTCGTTGGCTTGTTTCTGAAATATTAGAAGAGATTACACAGGTGGTTTCTTACTAGTTTTATAACGTTTACATTTTTCTCCTTGTCAAAAACTGGGCCCATTAATCAAGTAACACAGATACAGGCAGACACTGTGCAAACTGTGGTAGAAGCATATCAAAAGGCAAAACAAACCCTGTATTATTTGTGTATCCCTGTATCTTGGTATAGCAAAGACTGCAGGAAAAGAGAAGGCCACAAAACGAAAGGGGGAAGCCTTCTACAGCAGTCCACACAATAAATCACTGGTAAACCGGTAAAGGAAAGCTAGCACTACAGAAACATGATGACTAATTTTAGTCTTAGAACAAAAACCACAACATTGTGCACACAAAGCATTAATAACATAGGTAAGAGCTTTAAAACCACAACTGAAATTGTGGGCAACATTACAGTGGCTAAATGTCTAGTACAAGTTTCAGAAATGTGAATGTGTGGTGTATGTTCACCCTTACAACTGCCTTTTTCTCCAAGGGATCTCTGGGTTAGTCATATTCATATGGGAAACACAGGAATAAAATCACCATGGACACCAGCTTTAGCTTCTCCCAGTGTCCCTGAGCAGAGGGTGGGTGCTGTTTCTGGCAACAGAGGTCTAGATAATAACTTACATTAACTCTAAACAATTTAGATACTGTGGCTCTACCCTAAGATAAGATGTTTATTTATTTTATGAAATTTTATTTTCTGCCCTCAAAACTTCATATCCATTTGCTTGCTTTTTTTGTTGGGGGATTTCTAATTCGCTGGTATCAGTTTCCAGTCTTGCAGTAGTGACTAAGCTATGCCTGTTCAACAAAACAATAATGTCATACACTGAGGGTTCACAAAGCACAAACGCTCCCAGCTACAACAATGAAGTCAATGAGAAATGTATTTTTCATCCGGGCCTGCACCTGCCCGACAGCCCTGGCACTCTATAGTTTCACTTGGTGCCAGACTGAAGACAGGCCTGGGCAGATTTAAAAAGGGTGCCCTCAAAGGTTAATCACCTTGATTTTGCTGCCTGCGGTGGTTGGGCGCCCTTTCTTCTCTGCTTGCAGGTTTTCTGAAAACAAGGCCCGAATGAAAGGTCTGAGGAAACAAGGAAACAAAAACAGCAGCTCACGATTAAAGAGGGCACAGCAGGCCGGACAAAAGCAGGAATCAAGGATGCACTGTGCTGAAAGGAGAAACACGCCAACATGATGATGGAGAGGAAAAATCATTCCATCATTCATTTAAAACACCTTTTAAAAAATATAAACAAAGATTTAAATTAACAAGACTGGGCTGTCTAACAAAGGCCTTATACATATGTATGCCCCCCATAGGAGTTTTTTAAACTCACATTTAATTTGATTTTATTTCACATTTGGTTTAAATGAACTTGACAAAGAGTTTGAGAGAGAGCACCAGGCTAAAGCCTTGTCACCTCTCACCTCTGGAGCCTGCCGAGGCTCAGCGAACAGGTGCTCCTGTTGACTGGAGCCCCACGACACAAACGGCACACAATCGCAGCGTGTTTGTGCAGATGGCAGTCTCAGATCAATAGAGATGTCACGATGCATTAGAATAGAGACAGGGCTTCCCTCACACCCCTGCAGGAGGGTGGTGTCTCCAGGTCAAAGTTGAGACATGCTAGCTGCTCTGGGGCCATCTTTCATCCAGCTCTCCCATATGGACACACTGAACAGTCAATAGCTATAGCTGGTTCAATGTCATGTACGACCCACACTCTCGTCTCTGTGGCTCCACAGCAGTCCACACCGAGCTTCAAATCAACTAGCATTCCTAATGCAAATTTAAAAACCCACCTTTACATGCACGGTTGAGTTTTGTGACATGCTAGAAACTGAAACCTGGACCTTTGTCACCTACATTTCACTGCTTTGCATGAGTTCTATGAGGTCCGAGAACAGGACGTCGCGATTTCTTTCACAGAATCCCTCCACATCGTACGAGACCTAGAATGAGAGAAGCAGAGGTTAATAAAACAAGCCGGTCGGTAACGAGAGGAAGAGGTTTCTTCACAATTTGACTATCAGTTCTCTAGAAATACACAACACTAAAATGAGATAAAGAAAGAAAAATCAGACGTGGAGAAAAACAGCCTCCATGTATCCCAAATTGCGATACAATAAAAAGGTCTTTAGCAAGTCAAACAGTTAGATATATGCAAATCACACAAGTGTGACATACGTACATACTACATGGACTGACTCTCACCTCCACTATAATAAGTAACAAACTGCTACGTTCTCTTTACATTGATTGGTCTAAACCGCAGTCATTTCCATTGAATTGTACAGTACTAAATATTATTGATATTTTTCTTTTAATATATGAGCAAATCTGTAATTGCAAAATAACCAAAGCAGGTCCCTCCACGTTAAAAGGGGCCGCTGGGGTCAGGGTTAGGATTGAATATAATTCTTAATATGACTGTGACCGAGAAGAGATGCCTTGTGCTGTGCGGCTCCATGGCAGTGATCGCTCCCCAGGATTCTCTCAGACAGGTCTCTGTGCACTCAGTGCTCTCTCTGCTCCTTTACCTTGCCTGCATAGTGGTGAATGATGAATCCCTGATTCCAGCTGTTGAAGTGCTCGTGAGTCCCGATTGCCATGCGCAGTTTCTGCAGCAGTGTCTGGTCTGCTCCCTCTCCCACGGCGTGCATGGTGGCACAGACGTCATCCAAGATGCTCATAATACCAGGCGGGTTCTGGGGGAAACCAGGAGACGAGGAAATCCGGATTAACACTTTATATTATAGACTGGGCCAACTCTGACCACCCCGGCACTACATAGTCCAAGGGTCTGCGAAACCAGAGGTAAGTATCTGCAATTATACTAAAATGGCACAAGTAGGTAAATAGGCATTGCATTATGTCTGTATAGATACAATTTATTGCCAAAAGGCAACATTTTCTTATTTAAGCATGTAGTTGCATGGCATTATTACAATCACTGTGTTATTGCAGTGTAATTAAGAGACAATATAAAGTGTCAAATAAAATACAGTACAAGCTGCTCATGCCATCCATGCTCATATAGTGACTGGGCTGACCCGGTTCCTGGGTCTCTATATATAGCAAGAGATACCGGTGCACACTATTTCAGATGGGCAGCATTAAGGCAGTGACCTGTGTAGCCAATGAAAGAAGGGAAAGTAAGGGTGTGTCTGTGCTTATATACACAGCATGTAGGGTGCTAGACTGGAACCAGCACAGCACTGCAGCACATGTTTTAAGGTGGCATCTCCGATCCCAGAGGAATATTTTCTATTCTGTTGCATTTTGATCCTTTAAACTTTGGAATTATTTTGGAACGATGCATTTTCCTTGGACTAGCCATTTTTTTCGGATCTAAGGCTAGAGCAAAAAATGCCGGGTCCTTCAGGGGCTGAATGACAAACTGCCTCAAATATCTTCCTAGATAAGTATAAGAAGGCTGACTTTCTAATCTAATAGCGATGTTTTTTTAATCTTCTGAGTAATTAGCCAGTGAGCCTATCCCTAAGGCCGGAATGTGCAGTACAAGCAGTGTGTTTTGCAAGGGAGTTGCCACCTTCATTTTACTTAAATTATGCATGTCAAAACCACAGCTGTCGCCTTATTGGATAAAAAATCCATTAAAAAAAAAAGAAAAGACTTGCCCCAGCTGTTTGAAAGGTCAGCCCAGATTTTTCACATGGTTAGTTTGCTCTTTAAAAAGAATATAAATATGATTTATTCTGCTTCACAATATACTGTACATATGTGGTTTGCATTCAAACAAACCTGAAATACAAGACTGAGAAAGAACTAAATTAATTGTTGGAGTTATTTTTGAAATTTCATAGACGATTTCCATTGCCACTTCTATCAGTAGGGTGAAAGTTAAAGCATGTGCAAACCTTTGGCTAAACGTCATGGGAAGAAATGCAACCGTGGGATACAAAAGGATTAATGCACTGTAAAGAGACCATGAAGAGGTCTGAGAATCCCAGCTCCCTTTATCTCATTGTACCCAAGTCTAGCACAGAGAATTCACACAATGTACAATACTTACAATTTTGCTTTCTATCAGGTCACACACAATTTTGTTGTTGAAGTAATCTATTGAAGTCCATCGAATGCCTTCCTGGACGTATTCCTCCTGTAGGGAGAGATTTCAACAATGAGAGGAATTCCATCTTTCAACCCCACCCTCTAGTTTGGCAGCAAAATATGTGAATGTACATGTAGTAAAACAGACAAATGGTGCTTGCTGGACAGTTCAATAACCCAGGAAGAGCACAAATAATAAACGTGGTCTATACATATAACTGAATAGTTCTGCATTTGGGGAAAATGTGCTGCTTGCTTTTTTAAATAAAATAGCAATACCTTTAAATAGTATGTCAATTGTTGGAAAATGCAAGTTATACCAAAACCATACCTGTTCAGCTTTCAGTGTGAGCTCAATGAAAATCTGTTGGAGTTTTTCATTCACAAAGTTGATGCAAAACTGTTCAAAGCCATTTTTCTGTAATTAAAAAGGGTAAGGGGAAATAATATTTAAAATACCACAATATCTTATGAGGAAGCAAACCTGGCTTACATACAGTTAAAAAAAACACAATAAACATATTTAAATATCTCCAGCTCACTCAAATAACATTCTTATGAAAACTGGACACCTGCTAACATTTTTGAGAAATGAAAGCCGTTTACAGTCCGAGAGTCACTAACAGGTGGCAGACAGGTCCTCTGGTGGAATATGGATATCCTTTGTGTTTCCTGTGTTCTCCGTGTTTATACAGAGGTTATCTACAAGTCACATTGTCTTTGTGAAGGGAAACAATACCGATGTGAAGCATTGCTCTAACCTAGACCTATACGATGTGAAGCATTGCTCTAACCTAAGACCTATACGATGTGAAGCATTGCTCTAACCTAAGACCTATACGATGTGAAGCATTGCTCTAACCTAAGACCTATACGATGTGAAGCATTGCTCTAACCTAAGACCTATACGATGTGGAGCATTGCTCTAACCTAAGACCTATATGATGTGAAGCATTGCTCTAACCTAAGACCTATACGATGTGAAGCATTGCTCTAACCTAAGACCTATACGATGTGAAGCATTGCTCTAACCTAAGACCTACACTATGTGAAGCATTGCTCTAACCTAAGACCTATACGTGGTGCAGTCTTATCTGAAATTCAGCTTCCTTTACAATGCTGGGATGTGGCGTTTCATGAAGCTGGATAAAAAGTGTTTGGGAGTTACCAGCAGCACTGAGAGATTCTTCCTATTAGCTAATGCATCAGCTTTAACGCTGGTCATCAGACTTAAGGCACAAACAGCAACACACCCGACAGGCTTAATGAATGTTCATAAGTTTAAGAGGGAATTATTTAAGTTTAAGCCGGATCCCCAGTTTAGGATTTTGGTTTGCATCACAAAAAGAAGATTGATATTGAGGTATGGAGAGGAAGGATGTCAGCAGTGATTGACACATGCTTGGTGTGCAGACAGAGTCAATATTGTGGATCAGATCAATGCTGTTAGACCTCGCCATGCTACATTTGTGGCCCTTTACATTGAAAGCTGTGAGTGTTCCTATACTGTCAGAGAAGTGAGATTACATTTTGGTTTGGACTAACAATGTTCACAGGCTATGTATTAGTTGAGATTTTTTAAACCAAATTAGTTGAGAAGTTTTTTTTTTTACTAAAGTGACCCCAGAATAAACCAACAGAGTAAACTACAATCATAATTCAAGAGAATAAATTACTAGATAAATAGATTGAGTCTAATCTGTCTGGAACTAAAGGATTAGGACTAGGTTTAAGAACATAGACTCACATTGTTTTATCTTTGAAATGTCTCTCCCTCCTTTTTCCACTAATTTAAACCAGTATCCTGGAGAGCTGTCAATTAGAATGCAATTGACTGCAAACCACACTGGTTATGGATTTTTAAAAATAATATTTCATCTATGCCATATCTTTGAGTTTAGATAATAGAAACTTTTTTTTTTTGTATTTGTATGGATATTTTTCATTGTATACTTTTCTATAGTTAACGATCACTGCACAGGGATTCAGATACATAAGCAATACTGACAGAAGCCCTATAGTCACGTATTCCAAATTGAGCATCCTTACCTGGAAAATCTCAAACCCATAAATATCCAACACCCCAGTGTTATACTCTTCATGGTCCTTCTCCATCGCTTTGTTTATGGACTGAAAAGCAAACACAACACATTGACGTGCTGCACCCATTTATGCCTATTGGCAACACTGTGGTGGTTCATGTGTAAAGAGGGTTTCTTCATATGAATTAAAAATGGCAATTACTAATTGTATTACATTCTAATCGTATTACATTGTTATTAATTGAGTTTATAACAAAGGGTTCCCCAAAACTAGAACCATCATTTGTATTCAGCTGATTACATAAATATTTACATATAGAAAAATATGATATACATCAGAGAGGGTGCAATATTGTATTACTTTCATTTGTATAAGCTGCACAAAAGCAGTGCATACCATTTCTTATCATTCCTTTCTTGAAGCCCTAATGTAATGTGATATTCAGCTCACACTGTGTTTGTTCTCACTCTATAAAAGGCTGCTGACATTGGCTCTTTTAAAACGTCTTGGATACTGACACTACCTATCGTTCATTTGAAATCAGTTCAGCCAGGCTTCCATTGCCTTGGTTGAGCCTGTTAGCCAGATGTTAACACATGATCTGTTACTTACCATATATATTCTTTTGGACAGAACGTCTTTGCAGTAGTACTGGAGTATTATTTCATTGTAGTACTGTGACAGAGCATTACAAAGGTATCGTGCACAATGGGGAAGGTAGGAGGACGGGAAACGTTCACTTACGTCAACCAGGTAGTCGAAGACTCGAGAGTGGAGAGCTTTGGACAAGGCATCCCTGGTGTAACAGGCCTGCTCCACGTTAAGAGTCACGTTGATGGTCTCGGACTTCCCACCCCACTTGCTGTCCATCTTCCTGCTGGTCAGCTTCTCCTTCAGCCTGGTCTGGTCAATTCCCAGCAGGAAGGCAGGGAAAGCCAGGACTGTGGAGACACAGCACAGGGCGTTAGGAGCTGCAACCAATCCTCCAGGACACTCTATCGGACTGACCTGTAACTGTGCCATCGACTGACCGGTGATCAAGTTTCTGGTCAAAAAAAGGGTCAAGCTTTGTAAGCCTTGTAAATTAGACTGCTTAAATAATCCCCGTTTTATTTATTTATCAAATAAATAAATAAATGAATAAATGACCAGGGAATGCCCTGACCCACTAGTGCCGGGACAGGCTGGCAGGGAGGTAGGGAGCCAGGCAGGGAAGCAAAGAGACGGCACAGAGATGTTGGATACCAGGATGTAGACAGCTGTAGACAGGCTGCAGAGAGGACATGAAATGGGGAAAGGAAATACAGAAATGTATGCCAGAGAGCCATCCAAACAGAACAGAGAGCTGCTTTATACCACAAGGACCAAAGAGACAAAAACAAATATTTGAGAAAGGGGGTGAAACAGGAAACATAGCATAATGATGTCACACTGCAAGCCCTGTGCGTTAAGAAATGCATATGCTCGATATCATCATTGAAACTCCAAAGTTTGGCTACAGAACTACAGAAACCTATTTAATCCCAGCCGTAGTAATTTTTCATTGCAAAAGAAATATAAGACTAATCTGGTAGTGAGCTAGAGACACCCTGACAACAACAGGGCTTCATTTATTCAACTCCACTCATAACAAACAATGATGCAAAACAAAGCAGTGTTCCTCTTATCAAGCACATGACCACAAATCCTGGAACTGCTATAAAAATATACCCATGTGCAAACAGTAGTTATCTCCATTCAATTGTTACAGTGCAGTGTGGCAGGGAGGAATCGGAGCTTAAAGAAAACTCCTTGATAATTATTATTAATTATTAAGACTCATGAACTGCACAGCCACACCCCATGAAATCACTTAGCCTGTACTCTCTTCCTAAAAATGGTCATTGTTTATACAGGTCATATTGCAGCCACTGTGTAACAGAAATGACTTCATTTACATTGGTTGTAGACAGACAGTGATTATTAAAGCAACATTCCCCGAAAATGTATTTGCCACTTTCAAATGAGTTCCTGGTATGCACTGTGAAGTCATTGGATACTTTGCTATGCAAAAAAAAAAAAATTCTAAATGCATACAGTACTGCTAATGAATGTTCATTGCGCATATTTTACTTTCAAATGACAAGCCATGCTGTTCTTTTCTCTGTTTCAATGGTGATTGAGAGAAAGCTTGATAGGACATTCAGATTGGGAAATGATGAATTAGTAAAGGAAATGGCAAGCTGATCTGTACACACTGTACACACATAAACACACTCCCCAAGCCACACTGGGGACTTGCTGTTGAGATAGGATTTGGATTCCCCTGCTGGTAACTATTCCTTGCAGTCTCTGCTGGGTCTGGAGGACACCCCGAGGATTGTATGGACTGAATTCTTGTGATTGTACAGGCAGGCAGCTCAGTGTTATGGCAAGGTGGCACTGCTTCCTGGTGCCACAGCGGTAATGGGAAGGGTTACGCACACTCTTCACTCTCCACAGCTGCGTAGTTGCCGGCCTCTTTGAAGCTGATGTTCCCCAGGTGCAGGACCCCAGCCACGATCTGCAAGACCAGCGCCCGCTCCTCAGCAAAGATCCCAATCACATTCATGGCATGCTGCAGGAGAGAGGAAGCCAGAGTCAGTGGACACCCCCACTGCACTCACACTCAGGGCAGACACCCCCACTGCACTCACACGCAACTTGTTTAACATAAGGAGATCCATCTTTAATGAGACCAAAGATTTTTTTTTTTTTTGTATCACCATTACACCCCCTCGTGACGAACATGTAAATTAACCTTTTTAAATAAATTACCTCAAGACCAAGCCCTTAAAAACTGCCACAGCCAGATGTGGCATAAGAAAGTTTATCCTGGTTTGCCATGGTTTTTTTTATATGCTTTACCATACCTCTCTGTGCTTTACAATGCTTCCCTATGCTTTATCATACCTCTCTGTGCTTTACAATGCTTCCCTATGCTTTATCATACCTCTCTGTGCTTTACAATGCTTCCCTATGCTTTATCATACCTCTCTGTGCTTTACAATGCTTCCCTATGCTTTATCATACCTCTCTGTCTTTACAATGCTTCCCTATGCTTTATCATACCTCTCTGTGCTTTACAATGCTTCCCTAAGCTTTGCCATGCTTTCATTGAGCTTTATATTGCTATGATTTTACTCTGGGAATCTTTTATAAAGGAGCACCCCTTCAGATTGGAAGGTATTCTACGATAGCCGCTGTACAAGAAGACCTGGCACACCCCACACAGCACTTACCACAGTCTCCTGGAAGTCACTCTTGTCGTTAATGTCGTCGACCGTGTAAGACCCAGACTGATTGAGGTAATAGTAGTAATCCAGGCTGGTGATGCCAAGACTGCTTTTCTGTTCGGCACTGGCCCCTTCAATTAACTGCATAACACAAACAGAGAGTCAATAGCCAGAGAGAACATGCTGCAGTTTAACAGAAGTACTACCTGACTCTGTTAGGTACCGTTTAATGTTTTTAATCGCCTTGGATGATTCACAGATACAAGCACATTTCATCAAGTAGTGACACGGAGGTGGTGTAAATGGGCTTTTTCCAGTCTCTCCATTTCATATTTAACTTATCTGTTTTGTTTGGTTTACTAATATACCAGTAGTAATGTTTATATAAATGTAAATGAAATGTCCAGGAACCTCAATAATGTCTATAATATAAAAGCAGGGATGAGTAAGATTCATTTCACAGAGCCCTGGTTTCTTACCTGGTAAAATATATGGAAGCTGCGCTCGCCAGGATTCCTCATAACAACTCGGGATTTTTCCAACAGGAAGTTGGAGATTTTTCCACCATCTGGCTCTCCTCCTGGGCTGAACTGGATTTCAAAGTACTTTCCCTGTGACAAGGAGCAGCGCTTTCAATACTGGAGGAGGGCAACTGAACCAAAAAACCAGCCCTCCCTGGGCAACAACCGTGCAGCTGTCACTGTTTATCTATGCACCTGCGATTCATCTGCATGGTGCGCCTGCTTTACAGGAATGAGCAGGAACACTTATTCCTTCTTAAATATCCTGGTCATTACTTTTTATAACCTGTGCTTTCACCATGCTTTTAACTTGCTAAAATACACTTTGATATGCTTTTACCACAATATAAAGCAGTCAACTTTTAGAAGGGTAAAAAAACGCTTGGATTATTTATCATGGACGGATTTATCATGCTACAGCCCATTCTACTGTGCGACAATCAAAACTAATTCAACAGATCAAAATGCTCCAGAGACTTCCACGACCATCTACACATAAATCTGGACTAAACTTAAATCCTGATGTTACCCTCTCTACAGTCACCATCAGATTAAAAGGGGGGTATTCTGTCCCCCAGCAGGATGATAGAAATATTATTTTCTGTACAACAATGTTATACAAAGTGGGTTTTTTTTAGATTCAATTCTTCTTTTTTTTCTTTAAACACTTGTGAAATTTCACGGACAGCAAAGAGAACAAGCTGCAAGCTTATCAGATGAGAAGAGAGAATCTATTGGTCACTGTGTGTGCTCTGCAATGATTCAGGAGTGGGAGACGGGAGGTCTCAGGTTTCACATCAGGGTTATTTTTAACAAGTTTCCAATGACTCGGAATAAAAAAAAAAAAAGAATACAATTGTGCTCTCAAACAAATGTGATTTTTTTTATTGTGCAGTTCAAATAAATAACTTGGAGAGCCTGGGAAGGAGGAGGACAAACCGTTCACTTTTTTTTAGCCCCAAGCCTTCAAAAAAGGAAACATGAACTCTTGCAAATTTAGTTTGTGGTTACATTTCAAGAGCATAACTCTACAGATTATACATCATGGAAACCAAATTCAAACTTAAACAGAAATGCAAATCAAACATGAAAGCATCTGAACCCCCCCACCCCGCCACCCCCCAAGCTTCTCCAGCCAAAGCCACAGGATGTGACAGTGCAAACAGGACATTACCAACACACACACAAAAAACAAACATGGAACACTCACAAATCTGCTGGAGTTGTTATTTCTCACTGTCTTTGCATTGCCAAAGGCCTCCAGCAAAGGGTTAGACTGGAGAATAATGTCTTTCACATGCTGCAGTGGGAGAATAGAGAGGGAGGGCGGTTACTATAACACAGAGAGAGCAAGACCATGCCATTGTATATCCTTCTGATTGTATACCGCCTTTCTTATCCAAAGCAAGGCTCTGGTCTGGAATCCATTATTGTGATAGACTTGGTCTTACTCATTTCAAATCAGCCTAAGGTTTCTATTATATTATAATTCATAACACGTGAATGTAGGAACATTGTGTCACATTTCAAATAATATTTAGCCATAGATATAGCTTGGCAGTGACCAGCATATTGGCATTAATCCCGCTTTTGATTTGCAGCTATAGTGTTCTATGTTCAATAAGAAACTTTTCACGGAGCAAATATCATTGGCCTAAACCAATGGAACCAGTAGCAAGCATCTTACTAATAGTGCTGACCATGCTGTGAAGATCACAAGTGTACATGTGATGCCAACCTCAGTTTTCCAATATAAAGATAAATGACTATCATAGCCATTGCAAGTTCTAAAATATACTTGAGGAACTAAACAATGTGACATTGAGTCCAGTCAATGCGAAACCCCATCCTGGAATGGGGAGTTCATATTATTATACAAAATGAGCAGCTATATTAGAAGCAAGGGGAACAGAAGAGAGCACTGGAGAGCATTGGCAACCCCACCCCCTCAAAAAAAATGTTTCTTATGAGTGTTTTTGGAAAAAAAAAAAAAAAAAAAAGAAGTACTGTCGATTTGTTTTGTCTTTCAAACTACTGTGACACAGGTTGTTATCAGCAGGTGTATATCTATACTGTGTATATCTGTACATTAACTTCCACCAAATGTTGTCCCAATACTAGTTGTAGGTCTATATTACACCTTTCACGTGTCACCCCCACACAGTTACTTATACTGTACTAATAGTGTAATAAACAGAAAGGCAATTTTCAGAGGAAGAGAGAGCATAAATGTAAAACTTTCAAAGCTGCTAAACAATTTGGAGACATCGTGCTCTGATTGATTGTAAAATCTTAACAGCTTCAAAAGGGCTCAATCCATCAGGCGGCACTAATTTGGACAGGACATCTGGTCTGCAGAACTGAGAACAGATGGTCAGGACTGGTGTCAGAACGGGGGCCCAGCACTTGAACAGTGCAGGCAGGGAAGACAACAGACAAGACCCTGAAGTGAAATGTTTGCATGGGTCCCGATGGGTGACAATGGCAGTGAACAGGGTGACAATGATCTCTTCTCCAGCAGTCCAAGTGCCAACAGTAGCTGAAGATAATGAGAGGATTTTTTTTTTTTTTTTTTTTTTTTTTTTTTTTAACTCTTCGGTGCACATTCAAATTAACAGAAGCTTTTTACAGTAATGTGGACATACTTTTCCGAAATTGAAAATTGAGAATAGATTTATAGAAGGTTAAAAGCAACTGGTAAGAGGTCAAGGTTAACTGTTTATAAACAACAATCAAACCAGGCTGTATAATAACAGTATTATTATTATTGTTATTATTATTATTATTAAATGCTTCTGTTCAGTTCATAGCTAAGGATAATAAAGCAAAGGGAGACATACCTGAACTTTGGGCCCACCCCCTGAAACTCTGGAGATGTAGCTCATGATATACTTGGCAGCCACAGTCTTCCCAGCCCCGCTTTCACCGCTGGAACAAAAGGAAGATAAGAAACGTCAGTGGAACATGGGCATGTTCTACCACTTTCCTGTACTGGGCATTTCCTTGGCACTCTGTCACAAAGAAAACTGCTTCCGAATCAGATGGGGCAGTCACAGGAAAGCCAATTACATTAAGTATACAACTTCCTTAATTGCTTCTGAATCGGGTATGTCATCAGAAAAAATACAGACGGTTCAGCATTTTGTTAAGGTCTTCTGTATTTGTTTAATAGCCCAGGCGAAGGATGGTGCAGACCTCTACACTTAACCTGATCGATAGTCAATAAACAGCCCACTTCTTGTCCAACTATTACCCCCTAACTTCCATGACCCAGGAGGATGGACCTCTCCTTCTCTTTGGTAGATTTCCTGCATGTTCATTTATTCAATTATCAAACAGAATAACCAATACCAAAATACACATGCTCTACTTGGTAAGTGGCCAGACAGTGTATCCACTGCATAACTCAATCAAACCACATGTTTTGCGGGCATTTTTTTGTATGTTACTATAATCATTATTTGAGTAATTTCCATTTTTCTATTAAAATCACCATAGTGAACGGATCATTCACATTCAAGAATCTGACCTTACAGCAAAACGTGTGGTTTAAAAACACACACAAGTTAATGGAACCACAAACTTGTTTGCAAGCTGTTTTAGTTTAAAATATTTCAAGCTTGGGTCTACCTTCAAAAGATGTTCACATTAAATATATAACAGTCACTACTTACCTCCTTTACTTAGAAACATGACTTCACAACAAACTAATTTGCATTATATTGCATACTGTATGTCAATAGAAAAAGCACTGTGGTCTATGTTTTTTTTTCTCCCCACTTGTTCCTACTTACGTTCTAAATATATCAGATGTCATCTGTTCCTGTTATATTGGGCATTTGATGACAAATTACTTTGCTTTTTTTTTTTACTGCTCACGCAAGCACTGCTGCTGCATCTCACTACCCAGCAAGGTCTAAGCCGTGCATTTCACAGTAGGGTATACCTGCTCTGATGTTTAAATGGAACAAGACAAAGGCTATTTCCTATCGGCAAAATGCCTGCTTTAGATCATCAGACTATCAATACAGTAAACTCCATCCTTGTGACGAAATCCTCAATGGGACCACTCCCTGTCGGTCCCTTTCAAATAAAGAGACAACCTGAAGATCTCTCAACATTGTATTAACACTGGTTTTACACGGTCCCTTTGGTGGCCCTAAGGAGAGAGATTTCATTGTATTATAAACAGAATGCTTTCATTTTTGGCATGGTAGTTTTAAAGTTAAAAATATTCCTAAAAAGAGATTACTTAAACACAGAGCTGAGGAACCTGCAGACATCAAGGGTCCTTCTTGAACAAGAATAGAACGCTATAAAACAAACAACAAATTGTTTCGAACAAACGTTCCTAGCTGCAGCCAAGTTGTTACATTAAAGTTAGATTTCTTTCAGACAATTTGCCCATGCACTTGTTGCTGAAGAGGCAGTGTTGGTACGTGAAATCAAAAAGAAGAATTACATCCCAATGTAAAAGATAAGAGAGGGAAAAGGGGAACACACAGAGAACACCAATGTTATCTGCTCCCGAGCAACGACCCCAACTCCTCCTACATAATGTTTCAGTTAATGAGACTTCTAAACAAAGACCACATATCCACCATGAATTCCAATTTATTACTATTTTCTATAAGGACTTCATATACACTGATGTCTCCATTTTAAAAGTGTCTACAATATAACTGTAGTAAATTAGACATATTTAACTATCCCATATATTTACACACATTTCCAACTGCTTTAATAGAGGCTGTGTGGTCTGGTGGTTAAAGAAAAGGGCTTGTAACCAGGAGGTCCCCGGTTCAAATCCCACCTCAGCCACTGACTCACTGTGTGACCCTGAGCAAGTCACTTAACCTCCTTGTGCTGCGTCTTTTGGGGTGAGACGTAGTTGGAAGTGACTCTGCAGCTGATGCATAGTTCACACACCCTAGTCTCTGTAAGTTGCCTTGGATAAAGGTGTCTGCTAAATAAACACATAATAATAATAATAATAATAATAATAATAATAATAATAATAATAATAATAATAATAATAATAATAATGAATACATGCTGAAAGTGCCTATGTGTGTAAAACAGCAGAAAAGCTGTTAGGACTACTATTCTTAATTTAGCCAATTAGTTGCCCGTTAAGAGCTCTTGTTCTGCTACTCTGTAGTCACTCACTGGAATAAATAGTCCAAGCTGTTTGTACTCTCTGCTCAGTAACTGCAGTAGAAAAAAAAGCCTAGAGTGGTTTGTTTCGTGAGATTTGGAAGAGGAGTTAATGGTTCAGTTTTTATGACAGCGCAGAGGTGGGTAATGTGGTAGACTCAGAATTACACAGTAGTCATACAGCAGACACATTGTTTACTTCCTGTCAGGCCTGGACAGGGATGTCATCTACTTACTGTAACAATGCAGCATTCCCTGGATCAAAATTCCTCTTCAAGATCTTTCAGAATCAGAAAGAACTGAGACAAAGGATAATACAAGCCAATCTCGACCCCAAAAGAGGTCAGAACAGCGGCCCAATCATGGGCTTTCTGGATGCTCTGACACTGAATGGGCTCAAAATCAGATTGCGTCTTACAGCACCCTACACTGTACATGTGTTAAATGATATAGCTCAAATTAGAATAATGAAACTGTCTAGCGAATCATGATGTAGTTTGGTTTTTCAGAAGGGTGTTTCCGTTCTGCATGGAAATATCTCCATTGTACTTTTAAAAGCAGTTTGTTTTGTTTTGCTAATCTGCTTCATCACTATGCCACGTCCATTCTTTTTATGCGGGATACTCTACAGACAGCTGCTTACTCTGCAATAACAAGCAAAACTGCTGAATTAGGACCGATTCATCACGAGGTAAGGTCTGAGCGCCAAGCCACAGCACCTCCTGGAAGATAAGACTGAGGCATCAGTTTCAGAGCTCTTAGCACTTTTCTAATAACCCATATCTGTAACTGCAGCTGAATAAGCTTCCGATGCAACAGCACAAGAATTATACATCTGCACCATTCTGTACTGGACTTCCACTGTGGTCTTGAAGCTGCACATTAGCTCTCGTTGGGTGGTCTCTCATTCTCTAACACAACTTTGTGAAATGAAATACGCTGTAACAATCAGGACTCCAAACCGTGGCTTTCTCTTGTGCAAATCAAACCCAAATATCAAAGCAATTCAGTCTGTAGATCTTCCACAGCGCCATATGCATGCTGCCTTGCTGTAAAGGGATAGGATATGTATACTAAAAACCCAACCAAACTGCATAATCAGCAAACACAGCTTCACTGTTCCTTGTCATTGTGATTCATTGTGAAGTAATGTCAGCGAATCTTGGTTCACCAGCCAAGTCATTTGGAGTAGAAAATTGCATATTCTTTTTTATTTTATATTGGCTTGAGGTTTTCTTCTCTCTGAAGGATGTTCTTTCTTTGTTTTATATAAATCCTCAGAACAATGCTGTTGCCCCATCTGTATTGTGTAGCAAGCAAGCTGCACATCACAACAAGAAGAACCATTGAAACACACAGAAACAGCAGCTGCGATGCATCACATGAAACAATGATGTATTGCTGCATAGAGCTGGAACTACAGCTATGTCAGCATGACAAACATGACAAAGGATATTTATCATAAGAAATCTGTTTCATGACACAGTGTCTATTTTACTATTCTGATGAAATGTAAATGCATGTACCAGAAAACCATGGTGTGCATCAGGGTCCTCGAATTAATTCACTGAAGTTTATTTAAAGTTCCGCTTTTCCATTTAGACTAAAATGGTGCAATCACAGCGCTGGGGTAAATGCTTAGTGGAAATGTTACAAGAGCCCAATTATTCCTTATGCATAAACCATTAGAATGTTAGCAATTATACAGGATTCCTGTACATTTACTGTCACGCAATTCCTGATGAATATGACGCAATGATCCTTCCATCCCTTGCGGGTGATGCTGTGTGATTAATACCAGTGGAAACAAGATCATAAGCACATGAGTGAGCTGGTTCCTCTGCATCTTGGTGTCTAATGAGACAGTTGCAGGAAGTGCAGGTCATTACTCTATTGTGAAACTGGATGCTCATAATCAAGAAAAAAAAACAAAACACACTGCACATCGTATAAATCAGTGCATACCAAGGGACACATGAGACAACAATGAAAGAGACAATGATAATCTGCTTGTGTTCCCTTAAGCACTTTGACATATACTTTCATGGGCTGCTCCTTATACAACACCCAGTTCTGACTACACAAAAGGAGTGGACTCCAATTACCTGATGATGACACACTGGTTTTCTCTGTCAATTATCATGTTTCTGTACATGTTGTCCGCTAGTGCATAGATGTGAGGAGGATTCTCATACGGGGCCTAAACAGCAAAAAACAGAAAATTAAAATAATGTAAAAAAAAAAAAATAAAAATAAATAAATAATAATAATAATAATAATAATAATAATAATAATAGGACAGAAGCCTGTAATTCAACAGTTAAGGTCTTGGCAGCACAAACAAACAATAAGAGCCAGCAGCAGGCAGCTTCCCAGGATTCAACAGCCTGACACATGTGCTTTCTGATGACAAGGGGTCTTCTGGGATCAGAAAAGATGTGACATAATAACTGTTAGGGAGCTTCTGAGGTCTTAAGTACAAGCTGTAAGAAATATGAATGATATTTATTTTTCCTTCAGCCTTTGAGCTAATTAGCTGTTCTGGCCAATGTGAAGGACTGAGAGCCAGGAGTTCTGTAGAAGAAGTCTACAGAATTACACAATTTTACCATTGTGTGCCTTCGTGGCTCCCAGTTTAAAAAAAAATATATATATATATATACACACACTACACCCAAGTACAGGTAAAAGACAACCTAGCTGCGTGCCCAGGCTTCATATCTGAAGTTTATTCCTGCCTTTCCCCCGCAGGACTAGGCAGAACTGTCTTTAAAATAGTTCTGAACTCTACTCACCGCTCCCTGGTACATTTCCACTTCTTTCTCTCCAAAGTAAGGCATCTGTTTGAATGGGTTCACGGAGATGAGCACAGGCCCGATGTATGTCTGTGCCACCAACGTTAAGGTCAATTTTCTGAAGATACATACATTTCTTTGCACAGCAGTATATGCAGAAACACACGTTAACTAGTGTTCAAAGGCACCACTTGTTTTTCTCTGACGGAGCATTTTTAAGGTGCTCTGAGCTGCAGTGTTTTTGGGAGCACTCAACCGCCATTGCTCTTATTAGAATCCCAGCCTGTAAGACAATTCAAAGTGGGCTGATCAAAGTGCTTACACTAACAGTTTGAAATATCACCAGTTCAAGCCTATAACATGGTGCTCTTTAGATATTAGCTTTAATTGAATTGACCACTATGCAGCATTCATAATAACCCTAATAAAGGCTTCATTACACTGTGCACAATCCTTCATAACAGGCTGTGAACGGGAGAGAATGAATCTGAGCTGCAAATCTACCTCCCGACCAGGAAGGGTGCTAAGTAAGGTTGGTGATACGCCTTCACAGGGAAGTCGGCCATCTTGGGGAAAGGGCGTAGCTGTAATACTGCTGAACGACTCTGTTGTGATCAGCTGTGTTGCGTGCGGTGATTTGATAGAGCGTGGCGCCGCGCTGCACCCTGGACACACTGTTTTGTTTGGGAGGTGAAGTGCCTGCTTCAAGTCCCCAATACCATTGATGGTAGCGGGGAGCAATTATTTACATCTCTGTTTGGACATTATCACATCCTGACACAGGCATATAAGAATTCACTACATTGCTGGTGCGCCAATCCCACAAAAATTATTTAATAGGTCTTGTTATTAGCAATGAAAGTGTTACTACAATGCTGAAGTTGCAATTGAAATGAACATTTGGTTTGTAACAAAAACTGCTTCCTGTGTTTCACATACTGGTGTCTCTGGAACACAATCCCCTTGTACTCAGTAATCAAAGGAAACAACATTTCCATTTTCATTTTGAAAAACACAATTCTAATAACTTTACAACAGCTCCTATGAATTTTTTCTGCAGTAGCTTTTTTTTTTTTTTTTTTAAGATTTCAGATTTGGTTGGGTTTTAAATGCAGTAATATTGCTGCTAAAGATGTGTGCATCATAAATGATCTAGTTCCCCTCGAATGAGGAAATGAGATCAACTCAAAGACTTCTGCATGGAAACATTGCCCTGTTTGTGTTGGGGTTGAAAAGCCACTTAGAGAAACAGCCAGTGAACACGCTGGTATAAACGAGCAGCAGGAATTCCAATCCCTGATTGACTAATAAAGGCTGCATTCAGTGGCCACTGCAGTAATCCCCAGCTGAAGTGGTACAGGGTGTCACACTTTCATTGCTGCTGTTTTGACAACAATTAGGGGATTGATTAAGGGATTAAACTCCTGTGTCACAGCTAAGCTGCATTCAATTTACGCCTCAATATTTTTTCTTACACGTGACAAGGTTCAGATGGTCTCAATGAACAAAAGTTAGAAACAAAACAAGAATAACACAACTTAAAATATACGAGAGAGAGAGAGAGAGAGAGAGAGAGAGAGAGAGAGAGAGAGAGAGAGAGAGAGAGAGAGAGAGAGAGAGAGAGAGAGAGAGAGAGAGACTGACAGAGAGAATATTATATGGCAGGCTGTGTATAAAAACACTGTAAACCATCATGGTCCTGGAGGGCCATTTCACTCCAGGTTTAAACAGATACAATTATATAATTAAACTACTTCAGGGTCTGGATGTAGGTTTCATTTGTCCAATTAAACAATTCAGCACAGGGCTGGAACAAAGACCAGGAGTGCAAGGGCCAACTTTAGCCACCACTGCTTTAAACCCAGAGAGAAATATACATACAGTGGATTTTGTGTAGGGAAAATGGGAAGGAATAGGGAGAGTAGGCTGAAGCTGGATAAGAATAGTATAGACCTGCAGGCTTCAACGCTCACTGGCTCAGGTTAAACATAATAAACTGAAACACCCTGCTACCCATATGGCTTCTGGTTAACAGCTACTTTGTTTTTCATGCAATGCAGGTACATTTAGGTTTTTTATCCAGCAATTAAATGCTTTTCCAGATCTCCATGTCTGCTGAAGAAGCTCTTGAAAACCAAAGGAAAAGCTAAGAGTGGGCAGCAGTAAGCCCAGTGCAGGCCAGCATGCCCTGCTTCACTTCCTGCCCTTTGTCCCAGACAGAAGCCTGCACGTGGGAAGAGATTCACAGAGTAATTAATGGGTCTTTGACAAGCTGCTCCACAGCCACGTTTGGGGAGCCAGGGAATTCAACTTTAGTTTTTAAAAGTTCCCTGGTGTCTTGTTCAGCAATTTTAAAAATATCTTCACTAAACCAGATTAATTATTTCTCGCCAACAGCAGATCTTGATGCTGAATTGGCAATTATTCTTCCACAGAAAAGCTATTTTGTGCAAAGGGATTAAAACAACAGGGCCTTCAGTATCATTTACCATTTTCTTACTGGTTACTTAACCACATCTTAAAAGGAGGAGCAGTTTTCTTACAGAGCCGCTCCCCCCACTTTGTTGTCTGCAGCTGCTGTTGTTTTAACTGCTGAACTAAGCGGTCGATGAAGAATGACATTATAAGAACTGACGGCTCAGAATGCCATTTTATCGAGCGCTCGGCTGAATAAGGCAGCAGTTCATCTTAATGTCGGAGATGAGCATGGATTTTGGAAGCTTCTGAAAAGGATACAAAGATGTAATCGTCCATGTAGCGTTTCTTCAGGTTTTCCACAATGGAGTCCTCTGTGATCTTGGACAGCAGGACCATGTCATCCACGCCGCTGTGCTTCACATTGTGGCTCTGCCAGTGGTACCGGTGGCCTTTGCTCCCCTACAAGGAAACGACAGAAACAATTAGACAATCAGAGACGGACGGGACGGGGGTCTGTTTATCTGATCTAAACAGCTGTGGCCTAAATACCACCACAGGGAGGCTGTAGGACAGCCAACTGAACTGTTGAAATGTCTCTAATGAGCTCTATTTCCTAGACTCGGTGCCCTTTTTTAAAGCAAGCGCAAAGGAATTTTCACTACGGTACAATAAAAAAAAATGCTAATTATGTTTAATAATCCCCAAAGTGCTCAGAAAGGTAACTCCGCACCATGAGTATTACAATCTCACATTGAGCACACATAGCTGTGAAGTCTGCTTGCTCAGCTTTTCTTTTTCTCCCCAGTCTAAAAACATGTTTGTTTTTCTCTCTAGGGTCACTGATTCATGTTTCATAGTGTGCATGAGTCACAGACTTCTGGGTCAGGCTGCTGTTACAGGGGGGTGACGTGTTGCGACTGTGAGACACAGTCAGCAATGTATATAAAAAGACCTGCATGAATCAACTGCAGGACACTGCCAGCTTTGATTTAGAAGCTGCTTTTGTTGAGCGGCTGTTCCGCTTCATATGAAAATTAGAGAGAAAAAAAAAGTATTTTGTCAAATTTAGTAACTGAACCATGAACAGTACACAACAACTAACATACAATGCATGTCGCGAAACGAGAGGAGGTTAAAAGCTCACAAATGCAGGCGAGTTCGTTTGCACAGTGGTTCAGACGCTCTCTTGCAGTGCGCATTGCTTCACACACAGCCCCTGCCTTCTTACACATGCTATCATAATACTGTATGTTAGTATTTTGTATTTTTTGAATATTTCTAAAATGTGCTCTTGGTGACCAATGAGTTAAAGCCATTCCCTGTAGCACTACCCTATGACTGGTTCACAAGTTTACAGTTACCTCCCCAAATTCCAGAGAAGTAGAAGTGGTTTCCAATGTGAAGCAGCACTGCTAAATGTTCACCGCAATGACTAGCCATAGAAAACACTCACATACATTACATGTACATCTATTTACAAGCTATTAATATATTACAACTAGAATTGGGGAAGTGGGGATCAATTGTATAGGGAATGCTTAGCTGGTAGAGGAAGGAATGTTTCTTTGTGCATTTTGTTTAATGGCATGCATGTTGAAATACCTGTTTAAAATTCCTTTCCAGGCGGTAACGATTAACAGGTTTTACAAGGTGTAAACATCTGCTTTCTCTTGTGCTGCCAGCAAACCAGTGAGATTCCTGAAAGACGAGGTCAGGGCTAAGCTGACTGAGTTATAAAGGAGGGGTAGGTGTTGACTGGAACACTTCTGGGATTCATGCAAATCAGTTGTATAATATTTAGATAAGATTTCTCCGATATGGCACCCACTAACGAAGAAGGCATTACTTCCATTACCAGACATTTTGCAGCAGCAGAGAAAGTCGTTCTCGTTCAAAGTGAACAGAAGCAGCAGTAACCTGTGGTGTAGTCGAGCCAGAGTTCCGTTCTGGTACTATTTTATACAGGCCGCAGCAGTGTAGTCAAACCGAAACTCACATAATATTAATTATTTCTTAGCAGACGCCCTTATCCAGGGCGACTTACAATTGTTACAAGATATCACATTATTTTTACATACAATTACCCATTTATACAGTTGGGTTTTTACTGGAGCAATCTAGGTAAAGTACCTTGCTCAAGGGTACAACAGCAGTGTCCCCCACTGGGGATTGAACCCACAACCCTCCGGTCAAGAGTCCAAAGCCCTAACCACTACTCCACACTGCTGCCCATATGCAAGACAGGGGATTCAAAACAAAGAAATGAACAAATATGCATTTTGGTAACATATATAAACACACGTATGACAATACTGGACTGAATCAGGATGTGCAAGTAACACTTTTAGGAATAAGCGCTTTATTGAACAACAGACACCAGCTGTAATGGAGCAGGCTGACCTGCAGAGCAGCTCCACATTATTAGACCTCTCTCTCTGCCTCCACCTCTCCCACAAGCACATGGGAGTGCTCTGGTCCTGCCGCTGGCAAAGAATTAAATCAAACCTACCCTGAATATTTCCACTGAAATGAAATCTGTATCCTGCATATCTAAAGAGCTGGCGATTCTTCCGTCATCCAAAAGAAAGAGATGAAAGCAAAGGCTGCAAGGTAGGTCTTCAATCGCTACAAGCTTAGAGCTTCTAGCAACTAGTATGGTGTGGAGAAAACACACATTACCTGAGGTTTAGAAACACCTTAAACTTTCCTTTCCTTTCACTGTAGCCTGCAAGCAGTTTGGTAGCGATGCTTTTAATGTTGTTTTACTACTAAAGGACTAATACTTATTTGCTCTTTTGACCATCACTGTTGACTCTTTATATAGACACCAACAGCAAAATCTTTAATTCGCCTGTCTCTAACTAAAACTTTAGAGAAATCTATTGGTACCACCACACAGCGAAGCCTAGTGCCCTTGGTAATTGTTACCCACCCAATGAGACCTCCCCTAATCCTGATCATGTGGCCAGTCTGTATTCAAGCACACGTATTCATTCACATAATAAACAAAAAATAAGCCTAATTCAAAAGCACCTTTGTGCCAAAACACTGTGTGGTTGAGCATTCAAACATTCCATACCATCAATTGATGAGGTTTTTTTTCCCTCCAACAAAAAGTCTTCTTGATGGCTGTCGATCAGAAAAAAACCTGTAGTGTTTTATATGTATGATGCATTATAGACTTTTATGAGAGTGTAGAATTTTTACAAGTATGGTAGACTTCCTAGATGGAAATGTATTGGTATGTCAAGTTTGGAACCAGCAAAAAATACAATTTCCTAAGTAAATGGCAGCTTTACTTCATCCCTTCAGGATTTCTCTACAAAACAGGCGCAGACCAGATGTTGTGTACATGTGGTATTGACTTTCATGTGTTTGAGCCACTGTAAAGTAAACACTACAAATGCACTCCAACTAAATAACCCATGTTATGACACTGCTACTACAGTACTATTGCTTGGCTCATTAATTTGTTTTCATTATGAAGTCTCCTAGAGCAGGCCTTTTGGAATCAAACACACACAGCTGATGGCTGCCATGGATATTGCTTTAAGGCAGAGGCTTATAGCTCTACTGGGAATTTTCAGATTGGAATAACAGTTTCTAGATGATAAAGGTATAAGCAAAACCACGACGCATCGTAGTGCTTGGACTAGCTTTAACAAGTATTAGGACAGTACTGAGACACAGTGACCTCCTTTACGGACAGTAGCGTATGAACAGATGGAGTTGTATTTATTAAGCATTTCTCCTGTAAATTCTGGATGGAAATGGTTCTTGGTTGAGCTCCCAAAGTGTTACCATAACCAGATAGTTTGTTGATATATCAGAAACACAGATTTGGAGCATGATAATATTTATTAAGCGTTACCTATTCCCCTTATTTCTCTAAAATAACTATTGCTTGGCCCCAGCGGTCTTTATGCTGTGTCGAACAGGCTGGAATGGATATTGTGGAGCCATTACCATGGACATATCATCTGCCCTCCCTAATAGATGCTTACAAGGGTTCAGATTGGGGTAATACAATGAATTATGAATTGAAGTTAAAAGCAGGAAAACTCCTCAAGACTGCAAATCACTATGACCACGAAGGCTGGCAGTAATACCCCTGCGCACCACAAGACGAACAGAGACTGCATTTCTAATAAGGGAACCACTTCCTCCGACAGAAGAATACACAACCAAAAAGCCATACAAGTCAAAACAGAAATAAAAAGCCTGTTCCATTTCTTCATGTACACTTAAAATCACAAGAAAACACTCCTCAATTACCTGTTTTAGAGTCCAGCTTGCTCCAATGGTCAAAACCCAGTTATTATTGCAATTATTGTTTCCTAAACATGGCCTGGTATCTAGTACAGTACTTGGTAACACAGAAGACATTTTTCCCCTTTGGGACTGCTACAAGTGGGTGCAGAATGACTAAAGTTATTATAAAATACACACATTTTCTCTTTAATAACACAATACTTGTTATATATTGCACTGTCCACATGTTTTTTTTGTCTTTTTTATAGTTCATGATACTTCATGAACCACCCTTGCAAGTACATATGGGGATCTTTAAGAGTCTGTGCCAAAAATGCAAGGCATCACAGATCCATTTCCTAATCTTTTCAAGTTTGGTAACATACTGTTTCCAAAATGCAATCCTTCAGGATCTGTGGAATTTCCAGCACCAGCCCAGATCTATAGGCCATCATTTGCTCATGCAAATTCCATTGCCATATATGGAAAGCAAGCAGCCTAGCCCAGGGCACAGGAAATGGCTGTGTTTTTGATTCAGTCTTGAAGGCGGCATTCGTTTAATTTTTTTTTGGAGTCGTATACTGTACTTGCTGTTCCGTCTTCACTCACTGTGAAAATCCACGAGATTCAGACAGTGCCAAGGTTTCATTACTGTGCCCTCTGCTCTTATTAAAAGAAACATTACAGACTAATCCACACTGTTGCCATTTTAATTAACATTTTATACATTTGGCAACAGACTAAACTAACTTCCACCCTCAAGTAAGTGCAGCCAGATCTTCAATAATGTACATTAACACACACATATGCCAAACTTGCTAAACTTCTAAATATATTTAGGCCTGCACATGCATGTATTTCATAAATATATATGTTTTATAAGGTTAAAAAAAACTACACATTTGAAGTAGTATGTAATATAATATGTTATAAAAATAACTGAAAACTAAGCAAAGCAAACAAACCAAACACCCGGAAGTAGTTACATAAATTAAATTATGGAAAAATTCATAACTTCAGGAATTTACTGAAAAATGTGAAATGGTTTCCATCCCCTCATCACAGAGCGAAGGAGCCTGCCTATTGAAAAGCACTTTGTAAAGGCTGCTTGCTGCTTGTAACTCTCAGACTGTCTGGGCATTAATTAGACTCTGTCCAATTAGAACTTTTTTTTTTTTTTTCTAAATCTGAAAACAAAAACAAACAGATTAATATCAAATTACCGAATAAAATGAAATGATGAATGCAACATACCTCCCTCAGCTGTTTTATGTTCCAGCCAATGTTCTGTGGTTTGGCGAAGCACTCGGGCTTGCTATTAACGCAGTCATAGAAGGGTTATTAATTGAGTACTCACTGAAACTGCAGTTTCTTATGAAAGGCGATGCATTTTATGGCAGGGTTGCATGGCAGTTACTGTAGCCACAATAGCATGTAACAGGCAATACCAAAGCTTGATTAATTAACCCTTCAAAGATGCCAACCCTTCTAAACTCCTAAAAGCAGTTTGTGTGTTTCCCAGGTCTGCCTTATATTGAAGTGTAGGGGTTTGGTCCATTATTGGCAAACTAGTTATTTTCACTTGGCATTAAACTTGTCATTATATTAATAATGCTGAGGGGATCCAATCAATGAGGGAGTGTTACACATACCCTTGTTACTATATACAGCATGTCAAGTTAGAACAAAGTGGGGAAAATATAAAGGATGTCCTTTCTGATTGTTTTACAGTGATACTGCCTCAGTATTGGTTAGAATGGGAAACCATTATCCCTTGTTGTCAATATGACCAGTGTGACCAGTTCAGCATGGGGTAGGGGGGGCAAACTGGTCTAAATCAGAGACTAGTTCATACTGCTGTCCACTGCAGAAGTCTGCAACCAAGTCCAGGCCAGCTCGGCCCTGGGAGGATATCTTCTAAGGGGTATGCTGTTCACCCTGCCCCACACATCTTCAACCAACACCCCCTTCCATGAAGCAGTAGTAATCACTCTCACCCAATGAGAATCACCCCCCTCCCATTTACTTGTGGGCTCTTGTTGAGCTGTTGTAGAGCTACAGTCCTTGTTTGGAATTTATACTTAAAAACAATGCCCTCCCCCCCAAAAAAAATAAATAAAACAAAAAACAAAACAAAAACTGTGAAAAACTTAAACCAGAACCCAGCAGGAATCTGTTAAATATAGGTTACCTCTGATAAGTCATCACATTGCAACCACATCTCTAGCAGATCATCTGACAGTGCACTGGCTGAAAGATCAGCTGCAATCTCTGCAGCATTTGTACTTCCTGGGAACAATAGCATTCCCCTGTGGGTCTGGCCACAGGATGTACCAACAAGAAGCGGGAATAGTCATCAGGCTACTAGAAACTGCCCCTGATTGTAAGCCCCTAAAGCTTTGTTGGAAACGGTGCTAGTGCAGGCAGACTTAAAACTAGTAGGGCAGCCTAAAAATCAGACACACACATGGTGGAAAAACAGGTCTAGTTCTGCCAGGTCCAGTGAAAAAGCCACCAGTGTTGCCAAGCCTTTTAAAAGAGCAAGAGGAGGACTTGCCACAGGAAATCATGACATTCTTGATGGTAGTGGACTGTTCTGGCCCTGACTTCACTGCAATGGAAAAGCAGAACCAGCGGAGACGACATTCATTTGGTTGGCCTAATTTAGCATCAGAATTATTCCAAAACAAAGAGGAGAGTGTGTGTGAGCAGGGTGGTTTGTAAGTAGAGATGGGTGTAGCTTTAAAATCTTAAATTTTGGACTTGAATTCTGTTCTTTTTAAAGCTCAGTTGACAGTGAAAACACAGTCAGCAGAGAGCATTCTTTCTCCCTCTTTTCTCTCTCTTTTTTGACTCTAATGATAATAGGTAGTGTCCAAGGTAACAACAATTCATGTGGAGGACTGAAGCAGTGACAAAACAAAAATGCAAAAAGTCAATAGCTGGCAAGTTTGTCACCTGGAGATTTCCCTGCCTGTTGCCATTCACTCTGACCAGCAACTTAGACAAGCAAAACAAATGAAGGTTAATGGTATTTATCTTTCGTCACTAGGCAGGCAAACAGAGCCATCTGTGGCAAAGCACTTTCTATACAGGATGCACAGGAGGGCGGAATCTACCAAAAAAGGGTTTGATTTCATCACCATCAAAATACAAAAACAACAAAAAAGGCAGCGCTCTGTGACCTGCATTATTTACCTGTGTTTTGTTTTTTTTTTTAAATTTAGTAGTCTGCAATTTTTTTTTTTTTTATTAGTTTTTTTTAATTTGTTTTCTCCCCAATTTAGTAGTGTCCAATTATTTTCAGGCTCAGCTCACCGCTACCACCCCTGTGCTGATTCGGGAGGGGCGAAGACGAACACACGCTGTCCTCCGAAGCGTGTGCCATTAGCCGCCCGCTTCTTTACACACTGCAAACTCACCATGCAGCCACCCAGAACTACAGCATCAAAGGACAATGCAGCCCTGGGCAGCTTACAGGCAAGCCCACAGGCGCACGGCCAGACTACAGGGGTCACTGGAGTGCGGTGAGCCGAGGACACCTTGGCCAACCTAGCCCTCCCTCCCGCAGGTGGCGCTCAGCCAATTGTGCGCCGCCCCCTGGGAGCTCCAGTCCTCAGTCGGCAAAGGAATAACCTGGACTCGAACTGGCAACATAGGGCCTATCCTGCACTCCACGCGGAGAGCCTTTTACTGGATGCACCACTCGGGAGCCCCCCCCCCCCCCGTATTTACCTGTTCTTTGACACCATTTAATCTGGCCTAAATTGTACACTTTTTTTTTCACTTTCTTTGGAATCCCGACTAACCAGATTTTAGCAACAGAGCTACTGGTATATTTATAACTGTTGGATAAGGTACACACCCTGATAATGCATAGTCAGACACTAGTGAATAACAACTTGTAAAAAATGAGTCGCTAGGGTCCAGAGTGTACAAGGTCCCACTGCATCACTTACTACTAAAACAACAACATCACACAAAAACTGGCTACACTTGAATGAGGAATAAACTCATTACTTTATTAAAATGTGATCTCTGGACACAAGCCATGGAGTCTCCCCAACACCTTGAAAACAACTATTAAAACCTCACACTGTTTTTGTCTCAATGCGTAGCATGATTATCTCAGAACCGGTTTGTCATGTTACATGATGGGAGGCCAATGTCTCATTCTGCTGCATGAAGAGAAATATTCAGTTATACAATGCCATGCAACAATACCACTAATACCACCATCTGAAATACATTACAAATAAAACAAGCCTTTTATCTTATAATAGCACAGTTATAGAACTACCCATATGAACTTCGGAACACCTGAAAACAGTAAGCAATGCGTACTATGGAAATATACTTGGCTCTCCCAACAACCATAGTTTGCTAACTTTAGGGGATATGAAATGGGTGGAATTAATTAAATGGAAGGAAGGAAAAGGGAAAAGAAAGAACAAAAGAATGCCATAAAAATAGCCATGTTTCCTAAACCGGATTTTAATTATAAAAAAATGCCATATTGTTCTACCGATCATAGAGAAACACACAAAAAATGATAATCAAAACTCTATAAATAAATACTCTTGTGTGGTCCAAACATCAGGAAATCGGACTGTGCTCACAGCCTTCACAGAGGCACAGTCAACTATATTAGCACAAGGAAGCTAATTATAGTACCGGTCACCGCGGTTTATTTCAAGGGCAAATCACTGTTAGACACACGAGTACCTGAGACACTACAGTATTTGCAGCTGTTGTAAGTTACAGTAGATTGTAGGAAGGCCACTCCAGACAAATCTAATAGTTAACAAGCCCTAAGGGTTCTGCCTCCCCTGGTCTCTATAAAGTACTGCAGTCAGAGGGGATTTGGTGCTTTTCTGCAGTACTGCACCAGAAGCCACAGACGTTCTATTCAAGGGACTGTGCATTGCAGTGAGGCCTGTGAACCAGTACAGAGGGGCAAGTGATGGTAGGTGAAGGAAGCCATTGATCTAAAATGAGGGGAGTCCTTTTTACTCTTTTTCTCTTACATGTTGGGTACTGGGCATGTTTTCTGATCAGAGGAAAACCATTTTAAACAGTATCATTTTTACTGGCTATAACCCTGTTTAGTTCGTTGCAGGTAAGAGCAGTTCATTTACTATTAGGACTAAGGAGTCTTTATATCTTTTAAATGTTTGTTCCTTTCAGATAATTGCTTCACAATACTGTAGGGCTCAAACATTGCAAAGTTCAATCTGAAAAGAGCCCCAGTCTTATGTGCAGGGAACCTGTGAAGAATCTTGAAACTAAAGACTACAAAGGGGTTTCATACAAGCTAAACGCTAGTAGTGTTATTTAATAAGCTTTTGGGTACCCACAGAAGAAACATCTTAAATGTACACTGTGCTGTATGGAAGTACTACAGTTTCACAGGTGAAATCCTGAGAGCAATTATTTAAAAGCTAAACAGCAAACAATTGTAACATTCTGAACAGAAAATGGGTTCTGGGTAACAGCCTTCAAACTATGCTGCTTGTGTTCACTTGAACAGTTTTCCATTACTTCACTGATCGTTTAGACCTCTTTATAAAGACCATATTCAACTGAAATTACAAAGCACCCAGTGTCAGAAGTGCTAAAGAAAACAGGCTTCTGAATTTCTGTGAAGCAAGCTATGGGGTACAGTATATTATACAGTACCATTGACAGGGCAACCTAAAAATGTGTTTTAGAACCAAAATAATTATTGGTATATCAAACACCATTTCTCCATCCAGTTAACTTCCCACCAACTGAAGATTAAACAAATGGTACACAAAAAATAAAATAAATTTCAAGTAAATACCAAATCAATACACTTTACCATTTAGGAAGAACAGCAACAAACCAAAGTTTGACACAGCAGGTTAGGATTAAAATGGAGCCTTATAAGATCTTTTCATCAAAACACAAAACACATAGAAAACAAGCTATAAAGTATTATTTGTGAGCTCATGAAGGTACTCAAAGGAGTAACAGAAGCTACCTAAATTGAGTTCAGCTGCTCTTGATTCTTTGCCTTATGTGCTTAATGTCTATAAACGTTATTACAGTAACTTTCATTAGTCATATTTCAGTTAACTGAGGATGCTAATATAGACTTCCCCTTTGTAACAATGGTCTGGTACATGTACCAAGAATAAGGTTCTGTAAGGAAACACTCCTTAAATTAGTAGAAGTTACCACAGTGGTGGTGACCAGAATCAAACCAGAATCAATCCTCCTACTTACTGGAGCCAAATCTCCCCAACAGACGTCCTTGCACTGCCTACCATGGATAAACACATTCTATAGATCTTCCCACTCCTTAATTGCCTAGCTGTAGTTTGAGATGAGCAAGTGCTCTCTGGGCCTTCTGTCTGTCCCTAGACCTCGACTGAAGAGCTCGGACGTTTAGTCTTCGTGCTTCACAGCTTTGGAATTCCCTGCTTATTGTCAGAGTGCAGAGGCAGTTTATATTTCTAAGACTTATCTTTTAGACCATTCTTTTGTTTAATTGACACAGTACAGCTGCTTTTGGTTTGTGAAGCTCCCTGGGATGCATGTACAGTACATGAAGGATACCATACAAATGCAATTGCCATGGTTTGCAAAGAGGTTTTTTTTTTTTTTTCCTGTTAGTTCCAAAGGAAGGACAGAGGCCCTGGCTTCATCTCCCAGACACAGACCAAAAAAGTGCCCAAAATATAATTTAAAACTCGATTAAAATCTGCTGAGATGTGTCTGGGGGGGATTTGAGCAGAGGATTTAGTTATTTCCGTGCGAGATGGATTCTACAGAATCGTGATGGGAAAGGTTGAAGCATTTTTTCATTATTTCGCTGAAAAATGCCTCATAAAACATTAAAAATCACTAAAACATCTGCTAAGAAGAGAGCACACAATACCATCTTTATTAACAGCATTTCTTTTGAAAAGCATAAAATAAATCCTTTTCAAAGATGGTTTATTATAGGATTAATGCATAATTAACAAATGATACAATTAACACGCTTATATCTGAAAAGAAACAGTCACATATTCCCTGAAACACTATCAACAGGGTATAGGGCCAACATGGGTATGAACAGATGAGTTTGACTTCCTCGATGATTACAGCATTTGACTCCCTGCATCTAAAACTGCCCATAGTCATCACTTTTGAGTTTGTGACACATCAGTTTTTTGAACATTGTAACAGTACCTACCACCAACCTGCTATCAAAGTGCTGAATGTCTTGTATATTGACTGAAATTGACTTGCAACATAGATATTTCAATGCCATATATGGTATAACCAATTACTCAAGGAGGATAGCCCATTTTACAGACAAGAGTGTGCTATGTGTTGCAGGTCTTTTTGATTTCTTTGTCCAGCCCCTGTATGAAGCTTGACTTGGGATTGGATATCTGAACCTCTCCAGCGAGTGTAGTGATATCTTAGCTGCTCTGCAAGTAAGCCTGTTCATTATTTATCTGTGTGACGGTGCTCCATGGGGTGTACTGCTGCAGCCAGTTATCTGTGTTCAGGGAATTCTCGGTATGCTTGCTTCCAAGAGACTAAATAAACAGGCAGAGCAGGACCCCAGCTGGCCTCAAGGCAGCGTTTCATGTCCAATTGAAGATGTTATGTCTATTTGGAACTGTTCAGAGACAACATTTTAATTTTAGAACACAAGGAACAAACTGATTTCCTAGAATAATAGTCGGTTTTACCTGTCGCATTAAAAATAGAACCGCAGTAACATTTACGTAAGCCTGTATTGAGTTTTTTTGGGGTAAAAAAAATTGCTGTTTTCATCCATCCAAGAATTTATTTCTTATTTACTTCGTTCCTTCGTTATTATTATTATTTCATTATCTTTATTCCTTTCTTTTGCGTTTATTTAGTAAAACATTTTAGAAAATTGGCTTTTTATTGCCTGGCATCTCATTGGCTAATACCCTTGGCAGGGGGGTACATTAACTTTCAATAGATGACCAGGAAATAAAAAGTACTAGCATAAATGCCTTTTCACCTGGACAGATATACTTGAGCCACATAGTATTCAAGTTTTAAATCACAAAACTTGTTTCTGCCTTCCCCTCCACCCCCCCAACATCACAGTTGCCCATTTTCTAAGCACAACAAGACTCTCCAGCATGGGCAGTATCAGGAAATACCGGCCCTTCCAGGGGCTATAAGTCCCTCCGCCTGTGGCGTCAGGCCTCATTACACCCTTGGACGGTCTGGTATTGCCCAATACTGCCCACCCTGTCGGGTTTACAGCTTACATATTCTACTTCAAGCTTAACCGTACATAATATGTTATATATTTGTACTTCTGACACTTCTTATTGCTTACTACAATAAAAGAATGAAGCACACTGTATTAATCCTGTTCTAAAACTAGAACCTACTTTTTTATCTAATAAAGCTTCAAGGTGTAAGATCAAAGGGCTGTGCTAATACCTTTTATTAAAGTATGAGGAACAAAGAGCCTCAGTCGGGACAGGGGGATATTTGCAGCAAAATCCATGAGGCCTCAATATGCGTGAAAGAGCAGTAAATCAGCCCGAATTCTTCAGTTTACTGAACATGGCTCACATGCTGTAGTGAACCACAATGATGACAACAGCAAAAAATCGGTTTTTACTGCTTTGGAAGGAGCCGACAGCAGTGATAGAGAAGAAGAAGAAGGAGGGTGTGATTCTGAGTCTTTTTCATTTCTTCAGGAGGAGGCTCAGGAGTCTGTCTGTTAGCAGTTGTTCACACACCGTGATTTTACTGAAATAACAGGTCACACCGATTTGACCTGGAGAGTGCTGCAACTACACTATTACTCAGGTTTGTCCATGTAGCACTTCGTTTCTTTATACATTTTTAATGACAACTATTTGGAAGCTATTGAAAAAAAAAATTCTTGTGGGCCTTACAAAAAAAAAAAAAAAAATGTTGGATTGAACTGAATTCTATTACAATGGACTGCAAACATCTGCATAGTTGATATTTGCCAATACAGTTGCAAACAGATAATAATGTTATCCTATATTACAATAATTGTGGACTAGGGCACACAAAATCTTTGTGGAAAGTTTTAAACAGTCACATATTCCCTGAAATAAACACTTACCAGAAAGGATATATATATTTTTTTTTAACTCTCAACAAGTTTCCCCCCGTCCGTTCTCCCCCCCCCCTGAGCAAAGTGAATTACAAAGGGAGCAATACTTTGTAATCAATACACTATGTGCACTTTGGCTAATCTGAATAGTGATGCTCTTCTGCCTAATGAGTACTTGAGTAAGGAGAGGCTGTCTCTGTGTCGGTTGGTGATACCAGCCAAGCCCTGTCTAGCATGTGCTGCAAATGAAGTGCAGACCTCCTCACTCGGGATGTTACTCTGCGTGCACCTCTCAAAAAGGAGCTGCTAATGTAAACCATATGCTGTCATACTGACCTACTATTCAGGATCTGGCACAGGCCAGGGCTATGACTGATGCTACTGTCTGGTACTCCAGACAGTGCCGGGATGTATTGTTTTATTAATGTTAGAATATTCACAACATGCTGCCTAAAACCCTCTTGGTTAAAAAGGAGAAATCTGCATCACTATCGATAAGGACACAAAACACAAAAGAATCGGTCTTGTTTTCATGAACAGTGATTGCACTGTTGCTCATAATATTTTGTGTTTACCCGCTCAAAAAGTCCTTCTGGTTCACCTCTTTTGCATATCCAATGCAAATGCTGCTGCAAGCTTGTAGGGAAGTGCACTGTAAAAATGGACGCAGTAATTCTCTGCTTTAATGACGCACTCTCAGCTTTACAGAGTTGATGAAATTCAAAAACCTTTACAACACCAGAAGCTCACTGGTTTATCCTGTAAAAATACAGGACTTGTGAAGTCTTCTGTAGCCAAGTTCCAGCCTCAATCCACATCTTAACTTAACACTGAATACTGTTTTTCTGTACTTCTAGGTAATAATGGAATGGTGTAACAGCCGATGGCGGGATTGAATTGCCTCAAAGTACATGCATTGTCCTTAAAATAACCCAGTCTACCTCGGGGGGTTGAAGTCAGTGAGCTAAAGAAGTCAAGTCATTCAGCTGACAGGTAAATCCTACTCATCAACCGCAAACTTTCTACTGTACTTTAGTATACTGAAAAGCTCTCTGCAGTGCAGCTGTCACTCACAGTCTAAGTAGGTCACAGGGGTTATTGTTACACAGGTAAACTTGGGCTCATCCTGTACAAGGATTTTGTACAGTTACACATAAAGTACAAGCTTGGTTCCTATTGATTTTCAAGGAAATACATTAAACAGAAGTAGGTCACGCTCATCATCTTCTGCAAAGACCCCGTGCAGATGCTAATACGATGTTGCTCTAGAGGTCTGGTATCACAATGCAATATGAACAATCTAATTCTGGTTCTGCACGCTGCATCTAACACATGTCATCATTCATCTGTAGAAAAGATGTCTTGGTGCAGCAGGAGCAGGTGGCTTTGCAGGTGTTATTGTAGTTTGATTCTGGACTTATATCAACATTGATAATTATGATAAGCGTGAGGGACAGCCTGGTGACTGTGTGCCGTGGCTCAGAGCTCAAAGAGCAGCAGGAAGAGGTCTGACAGTTCAGCAGACACAAGACTCCTGATAACAACAATTATTATCTGTTCCAAACCCTGTCTGGAACCTCGGGTGACTTCTGTCAACACATCACACAGATAAAAACACAAGCTGCTTATGAGGAGTTTAATTATCTGTGCTGTCCTTAATATTGAATAGAACTTGTGTGCTTCAGTGTACAAACTGCAAGGCAAGATCACAGAAGAATCCAGAGAATGAGGTCATACGCATGTCTATTATATTGAAGCAAATACACATCCTTGTACGTCTAGTGGGAACGGCTGCATTTAGTGCAGGTACTAATTTTGAAACAGACTTTATTTTAACAGCATTCTTATTGTTTATTAATATGTCTTTGTATTCTTTTGTAACATTCTTAGAGTATAAAAGGTTTAGGCATAGGATGATTGCTGTCATTACCAATAAGTCAATATGGGAAAAAGTAAAGAGCTATCTGAAGAGCTTAGGCAGAAAATAATGTATTGTCATAAAGCTGGAGAAGGATATAAGAAGATTTCCAAGCATTTGAGTACCCCAATTTCAACTATTCTATTATCAAGAAGTACAAGACTCATGGTATTGTCACAACGCTCCCTCGGTCTGGAAGAAAGAAGATTCTTTCACCAAGAACAAGTAGAAGAACTGTGAGAAAGGATACTAACAATCCAAGATTGACTGCCAAAGATAGTCAAAGTGAATTGGCTGCAAGTGGGACTGGGGTTTCCATTTCAACCATAGGTCGAGTATTGCATGATGAAGGTCTCAATGGTCGCAGGCCAAGGAAAAAGCCACTCTTAGGAATATGTCACAAGGACAATTGCTTAGTTTGCAAAATGGCATTTAAATGATGGATACAAGTTGTGGTCAAAGGTTCTGTGGAGTGATGAAACAAAAATTAAGCTATTTGGTCATGCTGATAGTCGTTACATTTGGAGAAAGTCTGGTGAGGTGTACACAGAAAAGAACACCACACCTACTGTCAAGCATGGAAGTGGTAATATCCTTCAATGGGGCTGTTTTCCTCTAATGGTACAGGAAATGTAGTTCCAATACATGGTAACATGGATACCATAGCATACCAAAAGATATTGGCCAATCACCTGAAACCCTCCGTTACAAAACTTGATTTAAAGCGCAACTGGATGTTCCAACACAACAACGATCCAAAGCACACATCAAAATCTACTTAAAGAATGGTTAAACAAGAAAAAAAATCAAGGTTCTGGAATGGTCTAGTCAAAGTCCCGATCTAAATCTGATTGAGAATCTTTGGCATGAGTTGAAGAAGGCTGTGCACAAGAGAAGTCCTCGGAATTTGAATGAACTGGAACAATTAGCTCAACTAGGTATTCATTTCATTTTCCTTGTCAGGGTATGAATACTTTTGAATTAGCATTTTTGGAGTTTTGCAAAAACAGTTGCTGAAATAAATAATTCTAGACATCTATTTCTTGTAACTTTTTTCCCCTCACCCACAACAGCAAACCTTTTGCTACAAAAAGATTTTTCCTAAAATCCTTTGTTTGAGAAATTTCTAGAAATTATAAATTTCCATTGGGGTATGTAAACTTGAATGAATACAACTGTATGTATGTTACATATTCAGTGAGATATGTTTTCTCTTATTATACAGAGTATGAACAAGGGAAGGACTTCATGTGGTTTCATTGAAATTCTATCAAAGGAGGAAGGCAGGTGGTACAATAGTTGCCTTTCACCTAAAAGCTCTGCAGTCAGCCCCAGCAGATACTGATGTAAATGGAATCTCAAATGGACACATTTCCCAAAGCCATGTGTATACCTCCTTTTAGGCCCTGATGACTTATTCAAAGCATGTTTGTGTCTAACTAGCAGAAACTCCTTGTTCACTTCAAACTGCACTATCAACAACAACAGAAGGGCTGGTTTGTAAATCCATTTGAGATTTAGAAATGATTTGTATGGACACGTCTTCTAATGGGAAACTATTTGTTCATTATAAAACGTGTACAGTACACACAGGAGAAATGGCTTTTGACATCACACGCTGTGATGCAAATGTGTCACCGACACCAAACTTCTTTAATGCCTTTAAAATCCACTTTTTCAATAAATTAAGCAACAGTCAAATTAGTCAAGGTCCAGGTAACAAAGACACTATTGATGCAGCCCTGTGCTCATGCTCATAGATCTAGCAGACCATTCAAATAGACTGCTAGTGAAGTCAATGTTTGACATCCTGGAAAACACTGCCTGTGCTGCTGCTGGCTCTTGTGCTGATCTGCAACAGACTCTTGTTAGACAGAGTCCTGAAATTAAAAGCAGCTTGAATAAATCCTGCAGCACTTTGCCTGTCCAATAACCCACTGATCATTATTTCCTTAATCCTCTGGCCTGAAAGGTGAACTATTAGATGCAAACAGCCACAAAAAAAGCACATTACATTATTCCTTCAATTTTTTTTTTCTCATTATGACTGCATTCATCTACAGTCGGATGTAACATATTTAAAGATCTGCATGTTGGACAGTGTCTTTATTTGAAGTTTGACAGCGGAAAACATCCAATTTGCTGGTAAGGTTGGAACTGGAACTAGATATGGGTCGTTTTCCTGGATCTTGATGATGCAGAACAGGGGGATCACGTTACTTTGCAACAGAGATACAGCAAGTTTCCTCTGCTGGGGCCACTTCTACATCGTCAGTCACACCACCCTGGATTCTCATCAGCTACCAGAAGCTGTGGCTTGTGCCTGGCCAGTACCTGGATGAGAGACTGCTGAGACACACTGGTAGAAGTGGCTTTGGTGGTCCACTGGGGGGCACGGCAATGCCAACATCTTATGGTGCCCATATGTTTTGCATTGTTCGGGGGTCTACATAATATTTAACTACAATATTTTTCATATGGGTTATTATATCTCCATGATTGTTTACCACACCCATGGGCTCAAGGGATTGATGCCAAGTGAACCTGCTTGGTCTCATTTTTCAGCTTCTTCCCGTTTTGTTTTGTTTTTTTGTTGCTAATTAAACCAGTTGCTACGGGTATGGTTAATCTCACCGGCACTATATGTACAGTTGTACACACTCTTCGTGTCGAGATTTGACTGAGTGCATCATTTCATTATTTTTACGAGCGCCCAATTCATTCATAAAATTTAAAGCAGAATTACAAAATACAATTATGTATATTGGTAAAAAAAAAAAAAAAAATTCTGCTCTTTACACGACTTCAAAATAGAAAAAAAGTTCCAGCTGTGTGTGATTAGGGTTGACTCACTCTAAATATATAAGATTGACACCTGAGGAAACTAAGCCTACACGCGCGCCGCTCTTGGCTGACAGCACCCACTGTATGCATAAAGACTTTTCTTTCTTAATTTGCAGCCAGAACATTAACAATATGACCACTGTCTGAATTTTACTAAATAATAAGACTGGACGATATATAGTAAATCAATGTGTACTACCATTTAATTGTGTTCCTTCCTTAATACAAACAAACAAACAAAGTTATTTTCAAATGAAATGAATCGTTTGCATCGTGATTGACCTGTCTAGTACAGTACTGCACGAAGGGAAGCAATCAAGCAGGTCTTGACAAAACTGCCTCCCGCCACGACTACTATACTATTTACAGCGACAAAACAGCAGTATCATGTTAGTGCACAGTCATGCATCTTTACAAGATTGATATTGCTTACTTCTGTAACATTTTTTTTCATCAATGTTATAATAACCATCAATCTAAAACATACAAAGCATACGCGTTTAAATAAAAAATAAAATGATATATGTACTGTATATATGTCCTTTTTTAGTGCAAATTTGACTTACCATTCTTAAAAAGTTTTCTTATTCTTTCTTTGTGTGTTATTCTTGTTGTAAAGGCGTATTCTGCTTTTCCTTTTTCACAAGTGATCGTTTAATGAATAACAGTCCCATGCGCATTAATACAATCCAGTTTTGAAACAGGTTAAATTCATCAGCGGCAGACTGCTCCTGCCCATGGCTTTTTGTAGAACTCTTGTGATGTTGTCAGTTGTCTAACGTGATTCAGAGTATGGGTAGGCTTTGCCTTGCCTTGCCTTGCCTTGCCTTTGATCAGTGCAAGTCAGACTGGTTCCATTGTAACCACTTTTGCAATTCAGTCAAACACTCCATAAATGGAGAATTCGTTTTTTCCCGCAGCCAATGGGATCAGCTGCTCACAGCGTCACTCCAAAGGGAAATCCTACCAGAATATTACTTCATGCTCGTTGGGGAATATAGCAGGAACAATGGGCTCTGGGAGTTGTAGTTTATTTTTGATTACCATGCAATTAAATACGTCAATCACTGTGTTTATGTGCAAAAAACCCTTTGTATTACAGTGTATAACGTAATGCAAACGTAGCGTGGTAGCCTTAAATTACTAAACGCTTTGCAATACGTAAATATTTATGCTGGTAATTTGATGCTATTGTCAGATCTTTTGTAGCACCTGCTGCATTGAGCCAAGAATAACCTGCTTGAAAGATACACAAGAGAACAAACAGAGCCAGTTAAGTCTCGTATTAAGACAAAAGCCAACCAACCAACCCTCACTTATTGCCACGTTTATTTATATGTGCTGGGGTTTACCAACTTGTTTATATTGTTTCTTGATAAATAGTTTATGATAACAGGTTATATTAAAAAAAAAAAAAAAAAAAAAAACAGACACAAAAATCTATTTACATTAAAATAAAATAGCACAAAATGCATTTCAATACACAATATATGTATCTGAATGAATTAGCAACCATATATATTATATTGTATATCTCTTCACAGTTCACAAAAGCACATACATACAATACATAATTTAAAACTACTTTCTAATTTACCATGTGTGTATTACGTATACCAGGTTTTGAGGTTAAGCATGGTGCTGTCTTGTGAAATAGTCTAAAAGTCTATTTTATAAATTATATCATAACTAAGCAAAGGCGTCCTGTCCAACTGAAGCAAAAATATCATGTTTAATATAAACATTAAAAAAAAAAGAGAACAAACTGTAGTCAACATTCAGTATTCAAATCACACGCCACCCTGTGGTTTTTCTTTTCTGACATACTGAAACTTAGTTCTATTTTAGGTACTCATTCTGGCATGATCTGAATCGCTGTTTTATCTATTCACAGGAACAGTTCAAAAGTAAAAATTAAATAGCGCTATTATTGATCCTTTGTTCATTGAACATACGGTACTTTAATGTATGCACCTGTACTACAAGCTAGGCTGTCAATTCAATAGCATGATTACTAACCACAAACAATATTTGCAATGTGAAACAATGAAATGTGGATAAGATGTCTAAAGTGTGTTTGCAAAGCTAGCACAGTAGCTGTTCTGTCCCATAGTACTTTTCTTCTTCAGAGCGAAAGTCACGCCTTCTGTTATCTGACAGACAACTTGGCGCAACCATCTGTTGCCACGGTAACAGCGTCACACGCTGCGGCACAGACACGTCGACTGAAGAGGCAGGCCTCAAATATTATTGCTTCAAGATGTGAATGCCATTTAACTACAGATAAGAACAATATTGTCATCTCTCGCGACGACCGTTAAATTATTGCCTGTTTGATTTTTTTTGTGTGTGTTTTAATGGTGTTGATTATAATATAATGATGTGTTTTAACGCCAAAACCGATAGCAGGAAGACATTTACAGGGATTCAGCGATTTTCATGATGGTAAATGCGCATGTCCAATTAAAATAGTTTTAAAAATAGATTTAAAAAAAGTAGCAAAATTCTCATTTTCTACCACAGGTAGATAAGTAGAAAGCGTGTGTTATTTTGCTACGTCATTTTCTTGGATATGACGATGTTAACCATTTTGTTTTAGACTTCTTTATGTTGGAGTATTATTAGCATTATGCAGTAAAAAGATAGTATAGTCAATAATATCTGTTCTTTATATATGAGGAGTTTACAATTGTTTGTAAATGGTTTGTCTCTAACACGACTGATTAATTAGCATTAATAATGTAAATGCATTCCTGAGTATTCTCAACGTTTTTAAAGTGGCATCTTCCTGTTGCAAGCAACTTACATCCAGCATGGGCAAATCAGCAGATCTGAGGGACTTGGATAGGATGCTGTGGGGATGCATAGCAGGTGCTTGGTTGCTAGGTGCATCTGTTACCAAGACTGCAAAAAATACTGAACATGTCAACCCCCAATTTCCCCGAGGAATAAGAGTTTGTAACCATTTCTGAATAGTGAGGTATCCATCCAGAAAATGAAAACGCCTTGCAGACTTGTCACGTCATATACAACAGTGAAACAGTTGTTTCTTATGTAATTTGCACCCCATTTAAACTGTAATTTCAAACTAGATTTTGGACATAAAAATGTACAAAAGTATACAATGTTTCTGAAGCACCTCAGTCCAGGTAACTTAAAACTTAAAACCTTTGGGGTTTTCTTTTTCAATGTTGCCTTTTAAGTGACATCATGCATGTATACCGGGAAATGTAATGAATATTTAAAGCATAATGATAGTCAATCCATTATGGCATCATTTGGTCAGCAAAGTAACAGTAAAAACACATTATAGGATCACATTAATGTTATAACATATTGCAAAGAATATGCACCATCTAATTTCCATGAATTTCCCGCAAACATTGCCTACACTACGTACACATTAAAAAAAACTTGGTTTACTTTGTTGTAGGGAGTAATTATTTGTATTTTACATTGCAATATGGCTAACACGATGATTGACAGCCATGTTAAGAATAATATCTATATCAAAACAAAATGATAGAGTACAGGACGCTTTCAATTAGCTTTTGAATTGGAAAAATAATTTTGGGAAAGCTGATGTCGCCACCATAAAACTACAGTAGGCTTACTTTTTTAAATAAATGGTCATATTTGTTTTCACTTTAAAAACAACTGAATTCAATTAACAAACAACTAGAAGCTTGTTTTTTTTTCAGTTAGTTCTGTGGTTAGGTTTAGGAACCTTTTTACTGATACTCTATCAGTCTTAAAGTAATTTATTATTAACTTCATTCTGCAGGCATGAATTTTTAAAAAGGAAATGTCAAGACGAAGCACAAGCTTTCCATCACCCGCATCTTTTGAACGGTATGACATTTAAAAAGCCAGCATGAAATATTCATGTATTAATGAAGTCATTTAATTGTGGTGAAACAAAGAAAAACTCAAGACAGAGCTACATGTTATGACATTGAATAGGTTTTGTCAATATTGCTCTTGTTCAGTAGGAAAGGAAGGGAGAGACCTCTCGTTACTTCCCCTTAAAAATACTCTTGGGTGTTTATTTAGTTTCACTAAATACATATTTAATAATGTGTGCTTCATATAGTTTATTAATGTATATAGTGTCAATGTGAGTGCTACGTCCAAGTGCACTGGAAAGCAATGCAGAGTGAGACTTCATATTCATTATTGCTTTGTTTTTTTAAGATCCTCGCACAGGCCTCGAACTTCACTGAGGCATACTTGCTCACTGCCAGCAGTACCAGTACATCCCGTTGCTATGGTAAACCGCGTGGACCAGCTTGAAGACAGGGTTGTCAGTCATGAGAAGACATCTCCCACCACTGTGAAGCAAGCATTGCGTATGAAGGAGGAGGTTGTAAACAATCTGCAAGGCCCGCAGAGGAAAGGGGTGGGAGAGCAGGATGCCCGGCAGCTCCTGGAAGAGCATATCCAGACCATTACAGCCACTGTGAGCCGACTGAACAGAGATATAGAGGCAAGAGACTGTTTGAGCAAAAATCAGGAGCTGTTTTGTAAATGCATTTAATAACTCATCCTGCCTTTGCTGTGTTGTAAAAGTTTACTGCAGTATAACATGGGGTAGTAAAGCATAGTATTGGTTTAGGGAAAGCATGGTAAAGCACAGACAATAATAGATAAGATTGGTAAGTCTTAATAAAAGGCTGTCTTTTTCATCAGCACTTTATTCTAAATCATCATGAAATTATAAACAAAATGTAGTTTGAAAAAAATTGATCTGTAGATCTGAGTGCAGCTGGGTTGCACAAATTTGCAGTGAAAAATCAGGGAACTAGTTTGAATATTTGTCTCAGCTCATGAAAAATGTACCACAGTGAATTTGCACGCTCTACTTAGATCAATTGGCACACTTTAATCCACTCTTACTATGCGATTTTCATGCTTTTCTACACTTTCCCACCATTGAACCATGTCTGAATTTGCTTTACATGGCCTAAACCATTCTTCTGAAAAGATACAGATAACTAGAAGTGGAAATGCGGACACCTCTCATTCTTCTTCCATTATTTTATTTTCAGAAAGCTGTTTTTATATTGAGCAGTACCAAATCCAGGCCAAACTCCAGCTAATGGGATGCAGGTCTGCGTGGCCATGCTGTTCTAATGTTACATGCGTTTCTAACAGGTTCTCCAGGAGCAGATCCATGCTCGGGATGGTGTTAGCTATGGCACTAATACTGCACTCAAGAGCCTGGAAATGCAACAGCTGTGTAGCCTGGGTGACCTTCGATGGAGAATTGCTAGGTGAGTGCACACCAGTAGATGTCCACTCAGCAGCACATTTCCATTACATTACATTGAAGGGAATATTTGTGACACACGTGTACTTTCAGAGTATCGTATCATGTTTGTTTTTACTTTTAGAGGTCTTTTTTTTTATCTTACAGTATTATTAAACATGATCTTATTATGGTCAGCTAGGAAACCTCCTGAACAAAGTTCAATTAGTCACAAACCCTGAGAAACTGTCCCCACTCCTTCAATGTCCTCTTCATTGTCATTAACCAACCAGCTGCTTCCCCTATTGACTCACGTTTCAGCCAGTAACCTGCTTTTACACAGAAAAGACACAGCTGAGGTGAAAGGTGAAACAGTTACAGATTTCCTGAGACTAAGGCAAGGAAGTGACCAAATGACCAAGGAAGTGAAACATGTCCCGAAAGCAGGGCTTGCAAACAGAGATTTCTTGAACAGAGAGAAAGTATCACATATCGTACTCAAAAATAAAAGCACACGTCTCAAAACAGCACATCTGAGACCTGTGGAACAAACAGAAGTGTGTGATGTGCAAGATCATGTAAATATTTTGTTAGTCACAACCACTTTAAATAACAGAACAACTTTGATCAGCTGTGTAAAAAGCTGTGAGAATGAGTTCTGCTTAACTGCTTAAGCAAGGCATACATCATGACTGCGGCAGTGGTTTTCATTTAGAGAGGTAATGAACTTGTCACCCTTCCTCTTTCTCCCCATTGAAGTTAAATAGGGATACAAACACATTTGTGCTGTATCCATTATACAGTATATAGGGTGTAGGTCATACAGATGGTTACATTCAAAATGTATTCCGATGTTTTGCTAACCTTTCATTTTACTCGCTGGTGATGGGATTGCATGTGTGGGACAGTTTCTAACTAATCCCAGCTGGACCGAAATTCAGGGTTGTTTACTTTAGGTGCTGTTCTTGCTGTTTTCATTATCGTGTGTTTAGCTTACTACTGGGGCATGAAGCTATTCAAGTTAATACCTTTAGCATGCTGTAATAACTCTTACATACTGGACAAGGATGCATTTGAAATTGAGATTGTTTATATGGCCACTGAATGTCTCGAGACCTGCCTTTAAATCTGTTTTGTGCTGCAGGATTAACCAATTGTGAAGTGAAGAGTTTGTTGAAATGTGGTCAAATCATACCGTTTACTATCATCTAAAAAAAAATCCTCATCCTCAACACCGGTTAACTATACCGGAGTGTGTCTGAAATTAACAAAAATTTAAAATTGCTTGTCATTAAAACTGTCCATATAGCTAACATAAAATTAAAACTGAATTGCTTGAAGACACATAATCTATAAAAGTAAAGTGCTGTTTCAAATTAACATAGTTTTGCAAAATGCTGTACATACACATAATTCTCAGTTTTATTACATTACCACTTTGGAAGAATGATGTGCATTCAAGTTATATATATATATATATATATATATATATATATATATATATATATATATATATATATATATATTTAATCCAAGCCTTTTTTAAAGAGACATTATCCTGTATGCTTTGAGCAACTCATTTTACGTCATAGAACTACACACTACAGACAGCATTATACAAAATATACTTTCCACGTTAAATAAACTAATAGTCCAGAAATGTTTCCCACAATGTTAAGGTTCAACTTTCATATACAGTATTCACATATTTCTCTAGAAACAATCTGTGAAATATTTTTTTACCTATTAATCTTGTATATGCATTGATGTAATTTTTTAAATAAGCTTTTCAGCACCCCACTTTATAATGATTGTTTATATTTAATTGCTCGATATTTTTTTTTTCATTTGAAGAGGGAAGGAAGCATAACTATATAAACTTCAATTAAAAAAAACAAACTTGAATGTACTTTATTATTCTGGTATTAGTTTGCAGGAACATTGAAATACACCAATGTGGTAGATAATGAAAGACCTTCTTCACAATTCAGAGTGATTATGGATATGTGCCTCACCCTTTGTTGTTATGTGAAATCAGTTTGGAATCATATTAAGCTCAACAAAAAACAAGCATGTATTGGAATTTGGAAAAGTATTTCAAGCATGGGCTGCTCTTCATTTCTTCACAAGGCAGGGCGCTGTCTTATTGTTTTGTCGTCTTTGTTTATTTTTTTAGGCTATCATTGACAGTCTCCTATTCTACCACAGGTGTGACGCCAGTATTTCTAGACTGTCTGCAGAAGTGAAGACTACACAAGAGAGCATCCAGAATTTAGCCAAAGAGCAGAAAAGCTCTAAAGCTGATGTGGAATGCAAAATCAAACATATAGAAATCCAGGTATGACAAGACATGTGGATCATGACAAGCATGTCTATCAGAGAGGTGAGCTTGAATCAATCTATCAAATCAAGTGCTGTTGCTTACCAATGAGTTAGTGATTAGCTCTTAGTTATGGACTTTAGCCCAATATTTCTTAATAAAATCAATACTGTGCATTGCTCAGTGCATGCCTTTAAAATATGTAATTGTTAAACAAGAAGAGTGTAATAAAGTTAACCACTGGAAAATAGTAATACATCTGGATTATATTACACCAGCAGGAAGGTCTCCAAAGCAATTTGATTATTAACCACCCAATAAAAGCAGCACTTTCACTTCTCACAGGCATGTCATAGTTACATTACAAGTTACGGGATGAAACCAGCATTATCACTGCAGAGGCTGCCCTCCTGTGATTGGTTTGAGGTTTATGTGGCCAAGTAGTACATTAATAATGTTAGCTTAATTGAATCTTATCATATACTAAAAATCAGGTAAATCTTATTACCGGTAAATGTGGACATTTCCCAAAGCTTATTGGTAAATGTCTGGAATTATGAAGAAATATATTGCTTTCTGGACATTTCCCAAAGCTTATTGGTAAAGGCCCTTGGTTATTATTGAGATTTACCGGTAAACGTCCGAAGTAAAACGCTATCATGCTTATTTAGAACATTTACCGCTTTGCCAATATTCACTGTTACTGTAACATATATAGTCATGTAAGGAGTAAGGAACACTGGAGGTGCATAGAGCCAAGAATTTAATAGGGGAGCCAAACTGGAATGCCATATGTACACTTATAAAAACCAGCAACTCTTTACTTTACAGATATCTAGGGTCTTAGGTAAGATTGAGCATTCTGTGGCACAGCAAGAAGCTAAGATTAAGGCAAACCAAGAGGACAGCAGTCACCAGCTCCACCTACTGGAAGCTAAGTAAGTAGCTGTTTTGACATTAAGGTACAACATACCAATGTCAATGGAAACAATCTTTTGAGTCAACATATTTTGTATGATTTTTTTCTGTGATGACAATAGCCAATAAAACACTAAAAATAACCTCTGAAAATAATACTATAGCTATAAAGGTGCAGTGGTTTTAATTGGTTCTTTTCTTCTGCTTCCGTTGTGTTCAGGTTGGAAGGGGTGTCAGAAGACCTGAAGGGCCAGTTGGTATCAGTTCAAAACTCTCTGGAAAAGGAACAGGAACGGGCAGTCACAGAGTGTCTTACGAAGATTGAGCAACTTTCACTAGTCATGAAGGAACAAACGGTAAGGATGCCAGCCAGGACTGGATAAAGACTACCTCTTACAGTTGGAATATAAGTCTGTTCATAATACAAAGCATTTCACTATTACAATTTACTAAGCAGGCATTTGTGTAAAGCACAAATTTAGCCACATCACTGAGCATTAAGAGAACAGCATAATGTATGCATTTAATGGAAGTCCACACACAGTGCGCCCTGCTGTTTTATTATTAATGCATTTTCTGTTTTCTTTTGCCACCTGCTAGCAATCTGCAGTATCTGCAGTCCACTGTAATGAGACCTAACCAAAATGCATGCATTATATCATTAATGTAGGTATATATGTTCATGTTCATTATATCTGGAAGACTGGGACAAACATATTATTGTTTGCTAGTTTTTTAGTTAGGAAGCTTAGTGCTAACCACTGCATTGTTTGTGTTCCAGGATAAAAATGACAAGATTGTGGAAGAGAGGTATGGTCAACTCTCCATGAAGCTTGATAAGATTGAGGAGATACAGAAAATGAATTTAGGGTCCCACAGAGTGAAGCACGCAGAGGAAAAGGAAAACGACCGGATCAACAAGATAGAGAAAGAAATACAGGACATGAGAGCAGAGACTAACGCTGGTAAGAAAAAAAATAGTATCATAGTACAGTACATTCATACATGCATTAGAAACGCATTTAGTCATGTTATAGTTTAAACTCCTTCATATAGTAAATGTATAGTTTTTACTTACAACCCCCTGGTCAGCTAGATGAGACAGAGGAATGGTTTATATGGGTATATTGTATTTATATTTATATAATGATCAGGGATCAGACCCCTTTCAGAGAGAGGAACAGAAAATATGGTCATGCTGATGCACAGATGAAAAATATTCAGTGGCAAAAATTACCATCTTTCTATTCAATAATTTGTTGTTTGTTTAACTGTAATATGGTACAAACTATACTTTTGTTTTTTCCAGTTTATTTAAAATAATATTTGAAGATTGTTTACATTTTGAAAGAATATTCAGACATAAAAGAACCCTGGTTCTTACTATCATTACCTTACCATCATTAGTTATAAGGATCTTTAAAGTATTTTACTTATGTGCTTGTCAAGGTTTCGCTGCCATTCATGAGAGTCTGGGGTCCCTAAGACATGTACTTGAAACTAAAATGAAGCTGGAGAAGGACCAACTCCAGAAACAGATCCACCAGGTGAAGAAGATGACCCAGTCTTCTGCGCAGGAAAACCAGCAGAAGTTGCATATGTAAATGAATGTATTATATCATATGAAAGTGGGCCCTTTCATACATGTATGTAATGGTAGGTTTATTGCAATATATAAATAAGCACATATGCCTGTTCTAGCACACACTGTTCTTGCATTGGTCTATGAGAGCGCAGACAAACTCCCTTTAGCCTCTCAAAGAAAGAGCATCAGTCAGTTGCACAGCTGATTAATTGATCATTTTTTTGTAATTTCCAAAATAACAATATTTTTATATAACAGCCACACAAGTCGATGTCCTAAACCTGCCCCACACTTAAAGGAGTTACAGAAGAACAGCTGAGATGATTTCTGCAAAACTATGCCGTTCTGCATAAAACGATTTTGTTTTTTTGTGAAACTAACAACCACAATATTTTTTTCTGCTAAGTACCACAAGTGCCAAGATCCTGTCTGAACTTGTGATGAAATTGTATAGTATGCTAGTAAATTATCTTATCAACATCACTGCATTTCATTTGTGGTTTATTTGTGTATGTGAGGCTTAGGACACTTTAAAGTAGTGCTAACTATTGCTTTCTATTTTACATGTAAACTCTTCAGCTAGCATCTTGAGTCCACTGTTCTAATTTAACAGTCACATTTTAAATACAGACTTTTTAATCTTTCATGAATAGCTACACCATATACAGTTTCTGGAAGAAAATATTAAAATCTTGACAGCAGTCCAATTAAAGGATGGTGCTGCTGAAGAAGAGAAAACTGTTTATTCCAACGAGGGGGCTTGCAGACCTAATAAATGTGACAGAGAAACTGTAATAGGGAGGTTTTGTATTTCTGATCCAGACCACTGTTTGTTTTTTAATTCATTACCAGTGTGTGTTTATAGGTTGTTTTGATAGATTGGCTTCACACATGTGTTGCAATATCATTTTTAAAAGGTCTCTAGGAGGTGGTGACTGAAACAGAAAAGGGTCCAGTGAATCTAAAAAGAAGAACTCATTAGTAAAGACAGCTGATATTTTCTACTCATGTCAAGTTGTTCTTTTCATGTAATAGTTACAGTTAGCACAGATGGTTCACTTTAACTACATTGTATGCATTATAAACAGGGGTTCTGATTTAGTTTCTCAGTAAAGCTTGATTTCTACCTTATAATCAATGTTGTGTGTACGTAGTTACTGTAAAAGTCAAGGACATTTACTTAACCAATGAATGGGAACCATTTTGTAAAATATACATGAAGATATTTGCTTTTTTTTTAAATGTCTTAATGAAAGTATCCTGTATTATAAAAAAAAAAAAAACTGTAACCATTGTTGCAATAAACCTGTGTGTAAATATTTTATGAAAATGCAATACAATTCAATAAGTAAATACAGGGTGCAGATCACTGGGACCTCAATGCAGAACCTTTAACAGGAGTGCTGAAGAATACATTTGGCAAAAATGGTAGAATATCATAAATAAATCAATACAAATAAAAACACACATTTATACTACTTTAACCATGTACTTTAATCATGTAATAACATTGTATTAACTGGTAATTGCCAACATATCCATTGTGTAATTACATGGAACAGCTTCTATCATACTGTTACCATGTAATTACATTAGGTATTAAGCTGTTGTTCACAAGGCCATTTCCATGTATTTGCACAGTAGTTATCATGTAAGAGCACGAAACTAGTTATTTAATCACAAAACTAGACTTAATCCTGGGATTGTTGTGATGTTTTTATTCCTAGGACATGAATCAACTGGGGAATAAAGCTGATGATCTGTGTTTAAAAATATCAAAGCAAAGACAAAGAATATTTGATATATTTGACCTCACTCTCTTATATATGGTAATAATGGAACACACAGATCACAGGAAATAAAAGCACTTAAGCTCAATCAGATACTGTAAAGCCATACATATTTGCAAGCCTTTTATTATGCATTTTTCGTGTATGAAAATAAACGCAAACATTTTTGGCACGAATATCGAATTCCACTATCAATACATACTTCATATATTGCAACAGGTTGCCAACATTTCTGGAGCAAAATAGGTTTTATGTGTATAATTAGTGTGATTTTTCTTGGTGACCTTGTTCCTACCATTTTAGATCTGTTATATGAATAAAAAGAACCTAACAGTATCCTATAATTTGTTCTGTGCATAGTCGCACTGAACTGGCGTAGTCGCTCTACATTCTGTGATATTTTGAATTTAAGGCATGTGTGTTGCTGTTTCTGTACGCTCCCATGACCGGGAAGGTGTTACATTACCAGTGTTAAGAATCTAACACACATATTAGATCGGGAGCATTTAAAATGTTTACTCAAAGCACCAGCGAAACACCTCAGTTTATACAAGATGCATTTATAATGGAAGATTACGCTTTCATTAGTTTATTCATGAATGTATAAAATAGTAATATAGTTACAGCCTTTTTCTATTACTAAATTTCAACTTTTATTTTCATGTTGAGCATATTTTCCTCTTTTTTCCATAACAATTCTGTGAAAGGATTGCGTCACGGCCAAGGCTGGAGAATGGTAGACCCAGGCAGAAGCTGTAGTTCAATGGTGCTGTTGCACACTTATTTATCAAACAAAGAAGCAAAGGCACAAGGGCCAAAACAAAAGATACACAAAATAGGTAACCTTAATTCAGCCTGGGCAATGGCCTTCATGGAAATTGGATTGGATTGGATTGGATTGGTCTGGTCTGGTCTGGTCTGGTCTGGTCTGGTCTGGTCTGGTCTGGTCTGGTCGGGTCTGGTCTGGTCGGGTCGGGTCTGGTCTGGTCTGGTCTGGTCTACAAACAAAGCATCTAGCTCACTTTATATAGCATGTGGCTGGGCTTAATTGACCCTCAATAAATCAATTAAGCGCCAGTCACATTCTGCACAAAGTTCCGGATGGAATTAACCCCATCCCTGCCATCCCTGCCAAAAAAAACACAATGTACATGGGCAGGGCTTCTGCCCTGCCACAAGTTCTCCTTTTCAATATCTTTCACAACATGGTGAAATCACCTCCTTCTTTCCTAATTTCCAGTTTATGCTCTCTTCAAACAGAGATACAGTACATTCATATCAGAGTTGCCTTTTTTTTAAGCAAGTGCAAAGGCAATGGCACTTTTTATGGGGGGGTATTTCACACCATGTAATCAAGTAAACTACAGAACAATATTGCAAAAGTCTACTGGAAGCCATAATAAACTTACTATCTAAAAATAAATCATCACAATGCACAAACAACATCCCCAAATCAACCGTGATGCTAGAACAGATTTGGAAATACATTGCTAAACCTGTTCCATTTCCACAACGAACAAGCTGGACGTGTCTGAGTCTGTCCGCCTCACGAAATTCCGCCTTCATTGTTTTAAAAAATAACATGCTTTCTGGTATAATTTAAGTGTGTTTATAGAATTATGTTTTCGCTTATGAGTTGTAATGCATTTCTACTGTGGGCTAAGTTGAGATGAAGACATGTGTCTTTTATACTAAACGTTTTCACACTACCTTTTGTAGTGTGATCATTTAAAAATCCAGTGAATGCCTATGATTAATACGTTTTGTGACTAATTTGAAGCTATTAATGTGTTTCATTATTAACTAAATCGAGTTGTTAATCAAATTGATTCATCTTGTAACATAGTTGATTTATTAAAATGTTTGGATCTACTGTTGATTGATTACAGTCTTGTTCACACTCCCAGTCATCCTAAAATAACGTGAGCATATGGTTTGTTGGAAAAACAATAAATAAATAAAACTACGTTTTTGACCGATTCAGATTTTGGTGCTGATGTATTTATTTTTCAAAAGGTTTTCTTTAGGTTGTGCTGCAGCAAAGCGGGCGGTTCTACTTCACAGCCGTGCACCACGGCCCAGTAAATCATAGCGTCAAATGAAATGTTACAGCAATATTTCCTGTTCTAATACAGTTCCTCTTTTGGTATTCATATATTTAACTGGTAATATTACACAGTTATGTGTGGTAAGGTACTCTTTTGTTCTAGCTGAGAGAAGTTAAAGAAAGTTAAACCGACAGTATGGATGCTTTCTACATGGTTTTATTGTTTTGCGTTGGTGGTGTACAAGGTAAGTTACTTAATTTTTTTTTTTTTTTTTAACAAACATTAATTTACATTACTGCCGTGAAATACACAAAACTCTGTAGCACATCACTTTAAGTGTCTCTAAATAATCTGTCACCACAGCATCATTTCAAAACTGGAAAGTTCTGCTCTTAACATTTATTCTATGTCAGTTTTATGGAATGCCAATATTTATTTTCACATAAAAACCAATAGGTTACTACTATAGATAGATAGACAGATAGATAGATAGATAGATAGATAGATAGATAGATAGACAGAGCTATGACAGATTGAGACATAATTAAATAAAAAGTCTACCTGAAGCCACAGTAATACAGTAGTACAGTATTTAATGTTATGTTTTGTCCTTTTTTTACGTTCAGTGCTTAATATGGAAAACTACAAAGCGGCATGTAATTCAATATGTTACCGTAACATTAGTCAGCGGGTTTCATCTAGGGCGATACTAAACGTTTGACCATAGCTGTATGTCTGTATATATCTGTCTCATTTAACTGTTGTATTGTTCTGTTTATTTATTTGCATGACATTCTACAAGGAAGCACGCATTTATTGTTACTAAATGAAGAACAGAGTGTTGCTATGACGTGTCACCAGAGCAGCCCTCTTTGGTATGTCGATCGTGACCTTGACTTTCAGTTCGATTGTGATGTGAAAAACCATGACAAGATGACATGTGACGTCAACTCAAACACTATTACACTTCATAAACCAGAGAACAGTGCAATGTATGCTTGTGGACCCAGTTCAAAGCACAAATCATCTTGTCAAAAGGCTAAATTATTGAATTCTGCTTTTACTGAATGTAACTGTCAGTCTTTGGATTTTTTCATCGTGGCAGTGACAGATGATGATGATGATGATGATGATGATGATGATGATGATGAGAGTAAGTAGTTTTTACATGTTCATTTTGTTTGATCAACAGTAGTCCTTTCCATAAACCCAGAGCTGCTCTGTGTGAAATCACATTATTTAACTTCAACAGAAACATTTGATTTGGAGAGGAAGCCTCACAGTGCTATATTTTAAAAAAAACAATGTCTGTTTTATTAATATAAAAATTAGCATTTCTTAATAACAGTTTATTTAAAATATGTGAACTTGCTCTAATGCAGATCTCTTTTCATGTGTTTGTAGTGTATTTAGTAATGTGATGTTAATAATAATAATAATAATAATAATAATAATAATAATAATAATAATAATAATAATAATAATAATAATAATAATAATATCTTTATTTTTATATTGTGTTTTATATTTATATTAAAAAAAAATAAAAAATAATGTGATATCTATATAATGTGATATCTTGTAACAATTGTAAGTCGCCCTGGATAAGGGCATCTGCTAAGAAATAAATAATAATAATAATAGTACATTGATTTAACATGTCATCCGAAGGACGGAGCACAAGGAGGTTAAGTGACTTGCTCAGGGTCAGTCAGTGGCAGAGGTGGGATTTGAACCGGTGACCTTCAGTAGAGGTCTGGGGAGAGCTGCTGTTTTATATTGGGGTGTGTAAGAGGTGCTGGTTGTTTGCTATTCATCAAATGTATAAGACTTCTTCTGGTGAAGCTGGTTATAGTAATGGAATTATTTCTCTATATATGTTTGAACTACAATAACAGGAAGGGGGAAGAACCAAATGTCATAAATATTATAGCTGCTGAAAACGATGATGCGTTCGTGACACACAGAGAATGCATTGGGTTGCCATGCTGTGCCGTCACAATATTCTTGCAACAAAGTGGATAGATAACATGGGAGATACAGGAAATGATATGTTATCAGTAAATGTATATGAACATTACCTTTTCTTGTTGTAATTTTAATAATATAATGTTTGATTTTAACTTCAGAAGGGAAGACCATCATTCTAAAAGAAGATGCAGCAGCACAACCATTAACCAAAGAGCCTGGAGACAATGTTACTCTACCATGCAAATTCAACCTGACAAGAAGTGCTTCTTATACAGTGTATTGGATCAAATCTGAGAATGGCAATACATGTCTCCATTCTAATCATGCTACCTCTAATTCATTTGAAAACAACACCCACTGCTGTGTTGAGGGGACCGGTTTGGAAAGAATGATTTACAAGGAACCACCAAATCCATATTGTAGTCCCTGTGTACACGACCTTATTATAACTAGCGTTACAGCCTCTGATCGGGGGCGTTATGTCTGTATAGTAAATGTGTTTGACTCCAAGATCACCTGGAGGGTTATAACCAACATCTCTATTGACATCTCTCAAGCAAATGATCCATTTCTCCCTTTGTATATTATCGGGGCTGTTGTACTGGCAGTTCTTATAGGTGCTATTGCCCTTGTGATGAGAAAGAAGAAAGCCAACACAAAGGGTAAGTACAGGTCTCCAGAAAGACTAACATATAAAGTGATCATAACAAGAGCATAGCTTTGTTGTATACTGTTGAGTTTGAGTTTCAAAACCTTCTGATATGTTTTTGTTTTTAAAGGTTCTACATCTTTAAGTATGCAAAGGTAATGCATCTTTTTATTCATTGTGTATTAATGTACATAATTCAGTAAGATACCATAGAACTCCAGCCATAATCTCTGATTTCTATCATTTACAGAGACCAGCAAGTGGTTGAGTTACAAGACACTGATTGTAAGTGTAACGTGTTCTTCAAAAACACAATACGAATAAAAAAAGATACTGTTATAGGTAGTTTATGATTGTTTTCCGTTAGCAGACATTATGAACATTAGCTATCAGTGCTAACAGCAGAGCACCACAAAGTTTTGAACATCTGCTATACTGAGATTTATAGGTTCATTTATGTATTCCTATATGATGAGATCTGATACCATACAAGTGTCGTGACAGCACATGTGAAGTGTATCACTCTTTCACATACATTTTTACTGTGTAGACTAAGCAGAGACAATACCACCTAGCCCTGTAGAACAGTACTGTAACAGTGTTTAACTCTGTAATCCTGAATGCAGCCTTGTGGTTTACAGGTACACCATACGCTGTTGTGGGCAGAAATAATGTTGAAGGCGCAGACACTTCAGAGCCCTACTCTGTGGTGAGACTGGCACCGGAGTCCTGCAGCCAGGAGAAGGGAGATGAAATGAATCCAGAGCGGGCAGAGCCCTATTCGGTGGTCAGGCTGAACACTGAGTATGAAGGGACAGCTCTTTCGTTATGCGAGGCTCCCAAACCCTGTAACCAGCAGGGCAATCGAGATGCACCAGCTGACCACGAAGCCCACATATACGACAAAATTGATGACAATCAAAAGATATCTAAATGACTAATGAGGGCACAGAGAATGCATTGATAAACAAAGCTAGCACTTATAAAACATTTACCATGGTCAAATTGTAGTAAAGCACAGTAAAAGCATTGTGAAAGCAAGTAACTAAGCAATAGCATACTACAGCATTGTAAAGTACAGTAATTGTATAGTATAATCGTGTGCAAAGCATGTTTAAAATGTACTGGGACTTTGCTAAAGATGTTCTTTATGTTCAGACTGTTTCAATTTCTCTTAATTTCAAATGTACCCCTACCTAACCAGGGAGCCTATTAGGTAAATACATCTACAACAATATTATGTGATAATAAGATTTTTCTATACACATCTACGTTTTGCAGATGTTTATTGTAAATAGATTTTAAAGAGACAATGATTTAACCTGAACTATGAAGGTAATTATGGATATTGCTAAAGAGTGATTTAAAGATTAAGAAGTACATTATATGATGATAAAATAGATTGAGTTAAAACAGACAGAAACCTGTCAATGCTTTAGCTAGCTTTGCACTAGTAGGAAACATTTTAGTTGCAGAATTATACTGTATATTGGTATTAATAGTTTGCTTTGTAAGAGGAACTTTAATTTATGCATTGTTTTTAAGTGTAGTTTGTTTGAACATACTTTAATAAACTGTGTTTTATGAATCTGCTAAAAACTTTGATGTTTTATGAAAACAACAAACATTGAATCAGATTTCTTGACAGGCGAATAACAGATTTAGCCGCATCAAATTAATTGCCATAGCTAAACTTTATAATGGCTATAGTTCCGTCATAATTTTAATTGAATCCAGGACTGGATTCCAAGTGAGTTCATGTGACAGAATTCCCAGGGAGAATAATATCCACAAAATATAAAACAATAGTTATAGCACGGATGCTATCTGATCTCAAATATGAAACCTGAAAACTTAGGTCTGTTTTGTATGTCTGTGTATATTGATTTTCATCCAGCACCTAAAAACCTATTCGATCTACACTTTCCTATTATTAGTGCTAAACGTTTTATTTATTTTATTTTTTTCTTTGTACAGCAACTTGTTTTAGTGGCTGTGTCTGAATACTGCATTCATTATACGGTACTGCACTTCAATGTTCTATTCTCGAGCGAAACACACACTATTCAGGACTGTTCCCTTTAAATGAGCTCAATAAATAATCTTATTGCTTAAACCAGTAGATATTGCATAATAACTGCAATATTACTTTTTATTCACTAGGTGGCATCGAATACCCGCATTTTATTTTTAGTGCAATTCCATGTGATGACGGTGTACAGATGAGCTTTATTATATACAATGTAATCTTTTTAAGTTAAAAATATATATGTGGTTTCGACAAATTAAATACTACGATAAGTGCTGTATTTAAATAATTTATTTCATAATGTTTTGTCTTTTTCAGTGTTATTTTCGAATTTATTCAATTATTGTTTGTTTTTGTATTATCTTTATCATACAGAATATCCGATTTTATTATGTAACATATTTGCCCTGCAAAAGAAACTTTTGCAAACACTGCAAAGACATGAGGAGAGCCGCATTACTCTGGTGGTGCCGTATTGAATGAGGTTTGGCTGCACTGTGCTGCCGTAGAACACTGGAACGCCCTCCTAGTGACAGTCTAACATGGCTGCTGTGGCAAAAGCGTAGAAACTCAGAACACATTTGCTCTCCAGCTCTGGGCACTTAGTTCAGGGTGAAGAAGGGCGGAAAGAGACGCCTTTTCAATCCCACTTTTTCAGGAAACTCAAAAAGGTAATTTGTAAACTGAATTCTTACGACTGACGCTTTCGTAGCCTGTGCAAAACTAGGTACAACAACAAAAAAAAAGAAAGGAAAAAAAGAGACAAGTCCTCTGACTGAAGAGTTTCCTTTATGTGTCTGTGTGCTGATGGGCACTGACGAGCAGTATCGCTTCACGAAAAGGCTGGTTACAGCAACAGCTTTGCTCCCAGGCACGCTTACAAACGTGTGTAGGACCAGGACAGTGTACTGAGGACCACACTTCACTGGATACGTTTGGGAATTAGCTTGGCAGGCAGAATGTTTCCCGTAAAGCCTCTGAAACCAACTTTCAAATCCTACCTCCCTCCCCTGCAGGTAACCATTTACTTTTCATATTGTTTCGTATTAACTGGATGTTAATTGCGGGTAGCACAGCCAGAACTTAACTTTTTTATACTTTGGTAACTAAAAGTGCGTAATAATAGTTAACTTGTTTGTTATTTCAATATTTTATAACTCAGTTTTGCTTCGTTGGCTTACAAATGTTTCCAAATCAGAAAAACAACGTTTTGTAAACAGAACCATGTAAGATTGTTAAATAATTTGGGGGTGGTATTTTTGATTTTATTTTTAAAAACTGGGGTGACTACATTTAGAATCTGTATTTGTTTTTGGAGTTTCTGTCTCGTGTGTAAATGGCATGTCGTTTATACAGATTAAATAATATCGACCTTTAATAATCTACATGACCTCTTGCAAAAGGAGCTTGTGATCCATTCGGGACTGTTGTCAGTAATAACAGTAACACATTGGGTCTCCTGACATAATGTTAATGGTCTTGAGTTGTAGAAAGTCTGTACCCCTTACCCCCTCACCAATTGCGATGCTGTTGTCTCTCTGGGTAGTCTGTTAGTGATGCAGAGCCAATATTTTCCCATCTGCTGGGGAAAAAACACATTTGAATGTATTTATGCTTTGGAAAAGTTTCACCTAATACTAGTAATGTTTTTGAAGCGGCACGTCGTTTATACAGGGAGATCTTGTTTTGTAGTTTTAATAATAAGTCTGCTATATAATCTACTCTTGTGACTGTAAAACTCTCTTTACAGACAGAAGTGAAGAACAGTCCCCAGCCAACTGTAAGGAAGTTAGAAGCAAAACTACTACCAGGTGAGCATTGCTTTAGGAGTTAGAGACAGACATCTTCAGCCTTGTAAGTACACTATACAGTGGATGCTAAAAAAAATAACGTGGTGGGAAATCATGTTCGTAAATGGATTGTGTGCTAAACAGTGTTGTAAACATGTGAACCTCGCCCCCCACTCCTAAGCAAACAAGTTTTAAATGAGATCAAATGCTTTATTTTTTATTGTCCCTATATGTTACAACATTGCTTATTGGGTAACATTTGTGCTGTAAAAAGTGGCTAGTAAAAGTGCCTTCAAATTCCTAGATATTGATTTCTTCTGTGAAATCACCCTCAGAATGCAATAAGACAGACCTTCAGTAAACCCTATTACCTTCATTGATATGGCTTAACACTTGCACACTCTCTAGATATTGCATTATTTTTAGATGGGAGAAGACTGACTCCACAGTCCTGTTATATTGAAGGGTAGGGTGTACTTCTGACTGGTCCTGAAAAGCAGGTACAGCAAACAGTGCAGTGCCTTGCATTCTCACGCTGCTTTAGCCTTGAATTGGGAGAGTAGCCCCCTAGTTACAGAACTGAGAGCTCAGTATCCATGGTTATCCAGCCTTGTGGGCCCCCTTTTGAGAACAAGTGTACATAATTGATTAAGCAATGTCAGCACAAAATAATTTAGATGATATGACACTGTTCTGGACAACCTTTTAAATTCACAAGAAGTCTCATCAGACCATTTTGTATTGTTTAATGACACTGGTTAGCTACAGTACTAAAATGTAATTGTGAGTTAATTGTTTACTAAGGTATGTGCTGATTTGCTACAATCTATGGCTAGATTGAACAGTGTTATAAGACAGTGACACTCAAGCAGTAGCTTGCTTAGTTTAAGTGCCTTGGTGTTCTGTTCTGTTTTAAACATGCTCTTTTTTTTTTTTTTTAGCATGAATACTTTTTGTAGTCAGTGTTACATCTTGTCATTACAGTAGTTATCTATTTTGCAAGGATATAGTTAATGTCTGATGTCGGTGTATTGCCTAAGGAACATGTATCTTGCTGATATTATGAATGTATTTTCTTCTGTGTATATATAGTACAGTATATCTAGAGTTCCATTTATCCAATTTAATGCTGAATGTACTTTTCATGGTACTGTAGCTATGATTTACATATATATATAATATTTATTTACTTGCAGCTGATATCACAAATCAGTTTAATTCATGATAAGGCCATGTTGAAGGTAAATAGTATACACAATACTATATTGAGCCATGCATGATCAGTTATTCATTGTTCAATATTTCTCTCATTTGATGTCCAGGTCATTGTGAAATAAAGATGGATCACTGTACAACCATAGCAAATACATTAGAAGGTTCCATAGATCACTGTCACTTCCTGGTTAAACAAAGAAACAAAACAGATTGAGATTTGAACATGACTTTCTTTTTTGCTAGGCTGCACACTGTTTCATTCAGTTCCTTTAACAAAGAGTGTTACAGAGAGCATCGCTGATCGAACACTGCAGCCTTTTGCTACAGGCTGTATTTATCTCTGCTCTGATCTTTCATGGCATCTGGTTCTGTCCAGTTAGAGCAGTACAGCACTGAGGCTGTGTGAAAACAAAATATATTTGTAATAACACAATTGAGAATTAGAATCATGTATTCCGTGCAAAGTCGTAAAAAGCTGCTGTAAGACTGAGTCCTCATCTCTAACACAGCTCTGAACTGATATACAGTACACCTGATGTGAAAATAGAGCTCAAAACACATTTACAGTTGCAGCTGCAGAAATGAGCTTAGTGTTTAACCTACAGTAGTGCGCCTGTATAATCAGGAAGTGCTCTTGTTTTTTGGGTGGTTGATTTAACCACAGCTAAAAACATTGTCTAAAAATATCGCATGCTGTACATTTACAAATGTAGCTTTAGGACTATATTGTACATGCTGCTGCAAGATTTTTAAAGTGAAAATAATGGTGATACTGTGTTACCCAAATGTGTGTCTGTAGTGGCGTTTATGAAGGCTTCTTTCACTTTATGAAGCAGCTGAGCAATGAATGGACAGTGAGAGCATGCAAGTGAATACAGCGCAGGCATGCATTAGGCTAAAGGAACTCTGCACTGTACATTTGCAAACAGAAATATGTCCAATTTGATTGCAGAGGTGTAAAAACTGTTTCCACAGGGGGCTACTCTTGCTGAGTTTCAACCCACAAAGTCTAGGACTGAGCTGGTGCTCTAGCTTATCTTACTGCACCATTATCAGACTGAGTGCTTATAATTAAAATGCAGAAGGATATACAGGAAGACGGCTCATATGCTAAATCTAGGCATTAAGGGCACATTGTTTTTTACAATTTGGTCTCTTAACCATTAAACTTGAATTTAGGTTTTGGGTTGTCTATGGTTCTGCAAAATACCTTATAACTAGTGGTACAAGTTTAGTGCCCTGACTAAATGTGGGCAATAATGGGTCTTGTTTTGTATGCTAGTGTGGCAATACTTGAATCAGACTTACAGTAGTGATATTTTATTTGTCTACAACTAGGAACCCACTTAGCCACTATTAAAGATATCTTTAAATTACCTAATCTAGAATGTCTGGTAGTTATTTCAGTGTTATTTTATTTTTGCACTGTTATGTGGGAAGGAGTAAAACAGAAAACATATTTTTTAATGCTACAGGAGTAAATACAGGCTGTGTGTTTTTCAGGCTTCTGTGTGTTTGAGACGGGACAGGTGTCTGTGTTTGCCAGGGTCCCAAATTGCAGTGTGCGCTTTGTGGTTTAAGGGTTTTGAGGCTGCATCTTGTTTATGCTTTTTGTTTTGCTATCTTATGTCTTGTCTATACAGAAGCATCCTTGTGAAAGAATGGACGTATTTTTAAATGTTATTTACTTGATCAAAACCTGTTTGAATTACAGATTTGTCCCTCATTTTCAGTTACTAGGTTGTGCTGTACAAAATCAGTGTCCCTTTTTTAATCCAAAACTGCTGTTCCTGAACTCCACAACTCCCACTGCTTGTAACATCTTCACAAATTTACTGTAACATGGTACTGAAATATGGGCTTGGAATGTGCAAAAAAAGAGGAACTAAAATCAGCTTCCTGTAGACGTGTGTGCATAAGATACAGGACAACAAGCTGGTTGCAGTTGATTAAGCACTTTACAGAAAGATAGCCCTATTGACAAACAGCTCGTTTTTGAATATGTTCACTCAATGTTGACATTCAGTTGTGTTTGCCTTATGGAAAACAGCCGTGGAAACAACATGGGCTCAAATCTAAATCTCCCTGCTAGGCTAGGTTTAATGTTTTCTTCCTTGCTCTCAGTAAAAATATTGTTAACAAGCCTTATAGGCAAATGTTTCCAGATGTTTGTTGCATAATGCTAAATGGTAGAATATCCTGTGTACTTTAATTTGGGTATCTGCTTGTTGTTTGAAATGTTTAATGAAGGACAGGTGAAAACCCAGCTGTGATACGGTATGCTTTTAAAGCTGCAGGATATTTGCTCTACATACAGGAAACTCTTCAAAGCTGCCAGGTAAATCAACGAAATGTGTTGCATTGAGCAATGCATTACTGATGCACTTAATCAGTAATCGGAGACATGACTGATCTCACAATATAGGGTTTCAAATGGTGCCAGTTTGCAAATAGCCATCCTCGTTCTCATTTGACTTTCAGATACTAATATACCAGTTCGCTGAGGTTTCTTTAGTGTATTGCCATCTGCAAAATCTTAGTCTATTTTAGTGATTTTAAAGACCTGCTGTAACCACCATTTAGATAATTAAAAAAGAGCACGTTGAAAATCTCAAGACGACGAAAGATTTGTTTGTTTCCTTAGTAAGAGATTCTCCCTTTATCCCTGAGCCCTGTTACCAAACATGTCAACAAGCACCTGCTGTAGTGCTGGTATTTTAAATTTTAATCAAACATCATTGATCCTAATGCCATATATACTAACCCTGCATTGTATCTGTGCAAGCCAGGAACGCATCACAAATAAAGTGACAGACTGCTGTGATTCAAACTAATGAAGAGAAACAACAAAACCAACTGTGCAGTACTACTATGTGGGTTCTGCTTTATCATGGAATAATAGAATAGTAGTCTGCCGGACTAGAAAATATATGTTGCTCTTATTTCCACACAAAAAAAGGATGTTGAATAATTTTGGCATGCATAGTCTTTTTTTCATTACGTATGCCTCCATTTATGCATTAGAACCCGTTTTAAAGATGACTATATTAGCAGAGCCCTAGACAGACACTACTTTTTTTTTCCATTGTCCTTTCCTTGGATTAGGAGTACATAACACAGTTACTTCTATGGAAAGTATAAGGTCTACCAGATAGAGTCAAACGCACCTAAAAATAGCTTGGTTAGTTGGCCTTTTTCCCTCCTTGTTTCCCTCATTGTGTTTTGCATTGCTCCTTTACAGATGGGACCAGCTGAACCCTGGATGAGTCAGAACCTGTTTCACTCAGTCATATTCCACAACTTAGCAGTCATTTCCCCTCTATGACCATTTCTATCCATATTCATTCATTGTTATTTATTTTATTATTTTTTTAAAGGTGTTCTGCCTAGTGTAATACAGGTTTAAGATATTTGTTTCTGTAGGAAAGTTTTTTTGAAACCCTATGCTGAAAATAAGTTTAACTGCATTGCATTCAGGTGAGCATTTGTTTGGTAAAAAAGCTTCAGAGAAAGAGGAAAGTTGAGAGTCTGCAGCTGAAACTGATTTAAGGGAATGTAGAAAATCTGTAAGACAGATAAGTAGTGAAAGCTGAAGTGACTGCAACTGGGCTGGTGTGGGCTTCCCCTCCAGTGTTGACTAAACTCCTTGTCATCAAGTTCCCCTCTGTTACAGACCTTGTTCAATGTATTTTATTGTATTGGTTACAGTGTGTAAGCTGTTTAAGAGCGTGCATGTGTTTTAATGTTCCACAAGAAGAACCTTGCAGAAAGTAAGACTAACCGGCCCACTGGAAATACAGCTGGCATTGTGGTTGCTTGCAGCATTGTTGGGCAGATTCTCAGGAAACACAGACATGGATAGCTGAGGTCAGCATTCAGACCATTCACAGCCATTGACTATTTAAGTGACATATGTAAATTAGATGCTTTGCCTTAGTTTGCAGCAAAAATCACCCTATTGAATAAGTCGAAGCCAGGAGGAAACTGTTATGCTCTGGTGAAGTTTATGCTGCTTTATTCCAAAACTAAAAAGAAACATACTGTTTTATCAATTTAATCAACCTACAGTAACTGCAAGTAAAAGCTTCTTTTTGAAGGCTGATTTGAAATTTTGTAACAATTGTTTGTTTGTTTGTTTTGCGAACTTGGCTTTGGGGCAAATACTTATTGTAGCTGATCTCCTTAATATGCTTTAATTGAAAGATTTTATCAAGCATGTCAATTAAAGAGAACAATACAATATGACTTTAGTGAATATCTCAATTAACAAAACAGGGAAACAATATAATTTGAAGTTAGTATGTGGGGTAGGGTGAACTGTTACACATTTTGTCACGTATGAGAAAGAAGTTGGTATTCTACATCTGGAAAGAAGTGAAATAGCCATTACCAGTAGGTAGCTCAGGAGTTTTCTACTTGTAAACTATAAACCGGGCTGGAAACTTGTGAACCTTAGATACAGAGTCAACATACAAACTTAATGTGCTGACTCATTACTATTTAATAATATAAAACATCCTGGTGCGCAAAACCGTTTCTACTGTGCTGAAATACTTCTGGAATTAGTGTTATGGATTCAAATTCAACCCTTTTCAGACAAACTTGAGTTGGGTCTGTTGACTAAATCATGCACAGTGACTAAAAATCCACACAAGTTTCCATTACCCAATCCAAACTATGGCTCTCATTCTCTCTTGAAATTTGTATACTTTCTCTTGACAGTGTAACAGATTACTTAATCTTTATGAAGCAACCAGGTACAGCAATAAAGAAAATATTTAAATTCAGTAAATGCCAGTGACAAAAATGTATTTGCTTCCGACTACAGTAGTCACCAACAGAGAGATACAGTACTTGAATATCCTCTATTTGTTATGAATTGTTTATATATATATATATATATATATATATATATATATATATATATATATATATATATATATATAAGATAGAGATAGAGATAGAGATATATATATATATACACATACACACACACTAAACAAAACGTCAATGTGTAGTATAGTAGAATAGGCTGGTTCCCAAAGTAACCCGTCAACTTTAACTGTAGTATATAGAAGTCCGCACTATAGTAATATGCAGTACTGAGAAAGAAGCCAGTGGTTTTAAACGGTCTTTAGCAGCTCAGATAGTATTTCATAGACCCAATGAAACAAATAGGTATATCCTTAAATTGTACTATTAAAGCTAGCAGCAGAATTAATACACTGAACTCTGACTGTAACTTTATCAAAAGAAAATGTTCTGCCATTTTTATGGGAGACTGTATCAGAATAGCACTGTGGATGAATTAACTAGTGTTCCAGCAGTACTGCATGTAGAAAGGTTCAAAGGAAACCTTGACTTTATCCCCTTGACTAGAAGCCACACCATGTGCTTCCTAGAGCCTTTGTCTGAAGTCTGGTGATTCTTCTTTGCAGATTTTCACTTCAATATTCCTTTGTCTTTAATTCTTTTTCCAGGGGAGATTGTTGTCAACGAAGTTAACTTTGTAAGGAAATGCATTGCGACTGACACAAGTAAGCAAGACCTTTGGGGGAAACTGGTCTGCACAAACTTCAAGATCTCCTTCATTACTGATGATGCAGTGCCTCTTCTGGTATGTGTTCTTCCCCTAAAAGTATTTGTACAAAATAACCAGAGTTGTTTTTGTGGATTTAGCAACATTGTGTATCATTTTCTGTGATCTCAATCTCGATAAGTGGCGTTTATTTATTTTATTGTATTTGCTTTCATATGAGGACTGTGATCTTAGATGTATGATACAGGCTCAGTTCCATGATGTTTCTGTTTTTTCTTGCAGAAATTCCAATACAGAAACAAGCTTCTAGGAGAACATGACATTCCCTTAACCTGCATAGAGCAGGTGGTGACAGGTATGCAGCTTTCTGTTTTGGCAATGTTAAGCCCATTTTTCAAGAGTCTGATACTGACAACAGCACTGCAATAACAGGTTATTCAATCTTTTACTGTATTGATCACTTAAAAAAACAAAAAGAAAAACAGCTGAATCAAGCAGGTTCTTGTAACAGTTTAACAAACTTGCTAATATATAGGACACACTTGAAAGCATTGTTTATAACAGTCACACAGCCCACTGGCTGTAAAGGCATGTGCTATGTCATCATTCTGTGAAATGCTTTCCATAGCCCACTGCTGACTACAGCAGGAGGCGTCACTTCTGTTTGTTATTAGAATCTGACGTGGAGCTCAAGTCATGGACTTCGTTTATTTATTGTAGCTTGTTACTGAATACACACAGTCGCCACCTTATCATTATCCACCACAACTGGCGTATCGGCAGACAGTGCCATACTTTGGGCTGGCATCACTTAATGCACAGAGCTGTTACAACAAGCCGCTTGTCAATAAACGGCAGTTCTGTTTCCATCCTGGCTCAAAGAGGCTTTCTAAAGACTGTCAAATAGGGAACTATTTTTTTGTCAGCTGTTGAATTATAAAAAAGTAATTTTGTTTGTAACATAGTGGCTGCAAATAATAAATAAGTTATCTTGTTAGTAACTCTGTGAGATTTGTTGGTAACTCCCTTCACCAGCTGTTTCGCTACAGTAAAAGCAAAACAAACATTCCTCTTTTTCTATGGTTTTACTTCCTAATCAGTCTTAACAAAAGCAGAAGGTATAGTCACATTTGGTTTCCTGTTCCATACGGTGGTGTTCTCAGCAAGGCAAAGCATCTTTGTCAAGCTTTCCTATTCTGCTTACTGTTCTAATGTAATATGTACAGTCCTCTTGTTTAATCTGTGCTTAGCTGGGATTTTGTTTTTATTTGTGTTATTTCAGTAAATGACGCAAAGAGGAAGCAGAAGGTGCTCGGATCAAACCAGAAGCTCAAGTTTAATCCCACCGAGTTAATAATCTACTGCAAGGACTTCCGCATTGTGCGCTTTCGTTTTGATGAAGCCGGGCCAGAGAGTGCAAAAAAGGTAACCCTATTGTTCCTTGTGATGAAAACATGGCCATAGCTGATGGGTTATAGTCTTGCTTTAGCCACTGGCAACCTTCTACCTGTTGAGCTCAACGAATAAGAGGGATGCTTCTGGCTTGACATCAGTCATGGTGTGTTTTCTCCAAACTACCCTGCTGCTGAGTTTTAGATAAGTGGTTTTAACTTGTTGTATCCAAGATTTTCTTCTTTTTTCACATCTGGCAAGCAGTGTGAGATTACCTTGGTGTATACCTTGGGGCATGTAAGGACAGACTTCTCATGAGAATGACTATAAACCTGAAGTCACTAGCTGTTGCTGCACAGCCCAGTACTGTCACAGTTGAGCTGAAATATAAATTCATAACATCTATATTTAGGTCTCTGCTAGGTAAATCACATTTATACTAGTATCTCTACTGTATGTATGGAACTGATATTATGTTCATTACTACAAAAATGTTTTTTGAAATAAAAATATTAATGTAAACAGTGTATTATATAAAAAAAAAAAATAACAATGACAAGAAGTGTTTAACTCTGCAAATCCATCTCGGGGATCTGTTGGGAATTCTTAAAAAAAAAAAAAACTGTAGCCTTGACCTCTGAATGTGTAGGTTATATAACTTCTTGTTCCATTTAGACATTATTCTGAAGTGACATTAGCAACAAACTCTAATATCTAGTTTTAATTAATTTAATTGTATATCCAAAATGGTTTAAAAGAAGGGAGGGTCCATTTAAAATGGAGAGGAGGGAGGGAATACCCAAGGGATAAAACTCTCAAACAAATGTGTTACTGCTGGAAATTTTGAACAACAAGTTTCCGTTGCCAGACACGAGCAAGGTGCCAAACTAAATCCTGTTGGAACCTGCCAATTTTGGTAAATATGTGAGTTCAGAAAAGGCACAACAAAAAGACCATTCATCGGTTACCTCCTGATAACACAAAGACCACGCCACAGCTCGATTTATACATACAGTAATGTGGTGTCATGAACTGTATAATTATTTTATACCTGTGTCCTTTATGAACATTCACCTGTTTTACTCCTGCATTTCCATTTCCACAGAACTATCCCTGTGTCACAGTCAGGGAGTAAAAGTTACATTGTTCTAGAAATGCAGCATGATCTGCAAAAGACAATACCTTTTGCAGTGGTACAGTGCCACAGTGCCACACACCCATCATGTTGAGAAGTTGGTAGGTGGAGTGTTGGGTGTTGTCCAGGCAAGACAATAACGTTTAATCCCTGGGGCAAGTGTGCATAAGAACCATCAGTATTATTATTATTTCATAGCAGACGCCCTTATCCAGTTATTACAAAATATCACAATACAAAGTATCACCTTACAAAATATGTTCACCAGAACCCTAATCCCAGTGGTGGAGCTTTCTTTATGAGCATTTCCACACATGCCAAAAAAGGGTAGATTTTGGAGTAAAGCAGCAGTAGGTTATAATTGTGTATCCTCAATCCCACATAATTAGATCTTGAAAACCAGCTTTGTGTTTTCATTCTGAGTAGTGGAATGAATGAAAGTGTTCCATAATGACTGATTATATAAAGCAAAT